>NC_134908.1:3717344-3724844 GCF_041734735.1 Babylonia areolata
AGGTGGCTTAAATCATTTAGCAGACAAACTCAAGACAAAGTGACGAGAAAGGAAAGACTGATTGGCACGGAAGGGAGGGAGGGAGGGAGAGGGAGAGAGAGAGGGGGGAGAGGAGGGGGGTGGGGGTGACTGAAGAAGAGGGAGGAAGGTGAAGGAAAACCACCACCACCACCACCACCACCAGCAAGCAACACACATACAATTCCACTTTGTCATCGACACTGACGCATGCCCCGCCCACAACGTGGTTTAAAATCTGTTCAGTCCATTACCACTGCAGACCTTGAGAGACAGACAGAGAGAGAGAGAGACAGACAGACAGACAGACAGAGAGAGAGACGGGGGAGAGAGAAAGGTAACTCAAAGAGTGAGAGGAGGGAGAGAGAGAGGGGGGGGGGGGGAGGGGAAGAAAGAGACGGGGGAGAGAGAAAGGCAACAGAGAGAGAGAGAGTGACAGAAAGAGAGAGACAGACAGACAGAGATAGAGACAGAGATAAAGAGAGACGTGGACACACACACACACACACACACACACGCACCCCTGCCACCGACACACACATACCTACCCCCCTCTCTCCCCTTCCTCCCACCTCATTACACACCCCTACTACCCCCACACATACAAATCTACTACCCCCCCCATACCCCCCTACCACCCCGGTCTGCAACTCTATCACAGCTCTATCTGTCAGCTCTCTGAACCAGGAGCAGTCTGGAAGAGTAGAGAGCCTACACAGATCAGGAACACAAGGTCAGGAGAAGGAGGAAGCAGTTTGCCGCAACAGATAACACACACACACACACACACACACGCACGCACGTACGCACACACATACAAACCGCAAGCCGGCAAACATTCACGTACACACACACATACAAACAACGCACGCGCGCGCGCACACACACACACATACATGCCAAACTTTGTCCTGTGATGTTTTACTTCACACACACACACACACACACACACGCACTCTAATACGAAATCAACTTCCTCAGCCTCTCCGTCACTCATCTTCGCTGCAATCTTTCAAATCTAGTCTTCAAGACCCACCTTTTCCCCCTCCTGAATAATTCTCAACAGCTCATCCCTTTCCTGTGTGTGTGTGCTTGTGTGTATTGTGTATGTGTGTGTGTCGGGGGAGGGGGGGCGAGGGGGGGGGGGCGTCGGGGGGGGCGGGGGGAGGAGAGAATGAATTTAACAATGTTTGGTATCTTGTGTCCATTTTTTCCTTTTTGATATTTACATATGTGTTCTATCTGTAAACACCCAGGGCTTTATTTCAAGATTAGGCATAAATGCTCACAATAATGATAATAATAATAATATATTAACACGGGCATACATACACATATACATACAGACAGACAGACATGCAGGCAGACACACACACAGACACAACTGACTCTGCTCTGTGACGCTTTTCTTCAAACACACTTCATCTGATTTTAGCGTCGTCATAAATATATAGATATATATAGATTGATGGGGGCCAGAGGAAGAGTCAGACTGAAAGAGAGGGAGAGAGAGGGAGAGAGAGCGAGAGAGGGGGGGGGGGGGGGGCGGGGGGAGAGACTGATAGGGGAGGAGGGGGGATAGAGAGACAGATAAAGAGGGAGTCATAAAGAAAGGGTGGGAGAGAGAGAAGGAGAGGGAGAGAGGGGGGGGGAGAGAGGGGGTGGGAGAGAGGGAGAGTGGGAGCGAGAGAGAGGGAGAGAGAGGGGGGAGAGAGAGGGGGAGAGAGAGGGAGAGAGAGAGAGGGAGAGAGAGGGGGGGGTTAGGGAGAGACTGACAGGGGAGGGGGGGGGGAAGAGAGACAGATAAAAAGGGAGTCATAAGGAAAGGGTGGGAGACTGACCGACAGTAACAAAGAGATAGAGGGGGGAGGAAGAGAGAGAGAGAGAGGGAGAGAGGAAAAAAAGAGAGAGCGAGGGAGACAGCGAGGGAGAGAGAGTGGGGTGAGGCGGAGAGAGAGAGGGGGATGAGGGGGGAGAGAGAGGGAGAGAGAGAGAGGGGGGTGAGAGGGGGAGAGAGAGGGAGAGAGAGAGGGAGAGGGAGAGAGAGAGGGAGAGAGAGAGAGAGAGAGGGAGAGAGTGACACAGAGAGAGAAAGACAGAGAGAGAGAGACGGAGGAACAGAGAGAGAGATAGGGAAAGGAAGAGAGAGAGAGAGACAGAGACAGAGGGATACAAGGGAAAGAGAAAAGGAAGGAAGCGGAGCCACACGAGACATGAAACCGACACAGGCACAAAGAGCAGATGGACGGACACGGACATCATGTCCATCACGGCCATGGCCTCTGCTTCTTCAGTGCTTCAGGACGTTCATTTCCGTTCACTTCCGATGTGCAAAAACAAAAAGTGTCCCCGGTTATCCGGGATATTTTCGTCCGCGTCACTGTAGGAATTTTCCCGTCACAAAATCTGTATTAATCTCACGTGAAACTGTCACGTGACAGTCGTTAGACTATGACCATCCGAACAGCTGAGGAGGTAATTGCTGTCCCGACTATTTGGGCTCGAATTTGATTATTGTGGAAAATGTCCTGCCCAAGTTTACATCCCCACTCTCTCAGCGAAGAGGGTTTTAGGACAGTCGGCGTCATGTTAGGATGGTTTCCAAAGGCCAACTAGCGCCCCCCCCCCCCCCAAGGCTGCAGCACTAAGAGCCAGTGCAGTTTTGCCTCCTAGTTTGAGAGTCATAGTCCTTCGCAAAAGGCTGAGCTGTAGATGATTTCCCACTGCAATGGTGAAACCATTGATAATACAGATCTCACTTTGCTGTTGGACCAACTGTAAACTTATGTCAATCTGTGATACAAGACACACACACACACACACACACACATATATATATATATATATATATATATAGAGAGAGAGAGAGAGAGAGAGAGAGAGAGAGAGAGAGAGGGAGAATTTCTTTTAGTAGTTTGCATGCTATATTTTATTATTTGTTATTATTATTATTATTATCTTTATCATCATCATGATTGCCTTCTGTAACTAAAACACCCCTCGGCAAATAGTTGTCACTGTGCTTAAACTAGGCCTGGCATTGAAAGGGTTAAGGGGTATGAAAACGAACATTTCAGAGGTATATCACATGACAATATACATCATATACCACAAACCCCCACCCTCGATGTAAACCAATCTTCAGATCGATTTAGTACTTTTAATTCACAACAGAGAGAGAACGAACGAACGAACGAACGAACGAATCTTTTTAATTGAGGGGAAAAAAAGGAATAATGACAAATGGCTTGTTTTCATCCTGCTCTCACGAAATGGGAAAACATAACAAATACTCAGTACAAAAGCATGACATTGCATGAATAAATTTCAATTCTGTTGAAATTCGAGAGAGAGAGAGAGAGGGTGGGGGGGGGACAGACAGACAGAGACACAGAGGGAGAGGGAGAGAGAGAGAGAGAGAGAGAGAGAGAGAGAGAGAGAGAGAGAGAGAGAGAGAGAGACAGACAGACAGACAGACAGAGGACAGAGAGAGACTCAAACGGAAGCAGCGAACAATTTCACAAATCACTCAACTGTGTTTTTTTTTTTTTTTTTTTAAACTCAAGTGAAATGTCTATTTATAGCCTGGTTAAGTGGGTAACAGGGAGGGTACGGCCCCAAAAGTTAAGTTACAGGGTTCACCAAAAGTTAAGGACCTCTTGAGCACTTACACGGTTGGCTTTTTTCTTGGGGGCATGATGACATGCCTATTTCCCAGCAAACACTTTTTTTTTTTTTTGCCAGGGACAGCCCGTTTGTTGCCGAGGGTTCTTTGACGTGCTCTAAGCGCATGCTGCACAAGGGAGCTCGTTTTATCGTCTCGTTCGAACGACAGGCATCCATATCACCACTCAAGGTGAGGTCTAGTGAATGCCGGTGGATAAAATACAGACGACGACGGGATTCGAACCAGTGCCCTAAGATTCTAACTCGCTTCCTGGGCGGACGCGTTACCTCTAGGCCGGCACTCTATCGTTAAGTTTTCTCCAATGATTCCACAACGCGCAAAGAAGTCAGAAATTCCGGAAACCAAACCCGGCCATAATCCATTTCAGACGTTTACCCATGTTCGTACACAAACCAGCTGGTACAGGGAAGGTGCTATGTGATGCTAATTTGTGTGGCAAAAACACACAGGGAAGGCCTGTGTGATGCTAATTTCTCTATGGCAAAGACATATATCAAACCGGACACTCTTGGACATGACTTGACCACTCTAGCCCAGCAACCGCGGGATTCGTCTTAACCGAGGTGTGCGTACAAATCGGTTTATATTTTCTTCTCCACGGTTTAGCCGTATCTATGCAATTTTTTTCTTTCTTTCTTTCTTTCTTTTTTTTTTTTTTTAAATAAATAAAATCATTTATTTATTTATTTATGTACGCTTATAGTTGACTTCATCAAGTTTTTGCGCCTTATACATATTATTATTAGTAGTAGTAGTTCTTTTTTTTTTTAATGTATTTATCTATTATTTATTCACCTTTTTTTTTCTTCTTTTTTTTCTCAAGGCCTGACTAAGCGCGTTGGGTTACGCTGCTGGTCAGGCATCTGCTTGGCAGATGTGGTGTAGCGTATATGGATTTGTCCGAACGCAGTGACGCCTCCTTGAGCTACTGAAACTGAAACTGAAACCATGCAAATTACGGCTCATGCAGTTTTACCCTCACTATTGACAACCAGTTTGCCTTGCTTTGTTTCCATAAACTCCAAATCATAATCATACTATACCTATGTTGGATAATACATATGCTTTTTTTTGGCAGTCACTAATCTTCCGATTTCTGTGTTATTCTAAAGAGTAGGAAGTACCCCAGACTGCGGAATTCACACACACACACACACACACGCACACACAAGCATACACACACACACACGCACACACACACATCTAACTATCTTTATTTTCCTTCCTTTCTTTATTCCTTCATGCGTGGATTAAATTATTTGGTATTAGAAAGGACACTCCAAGGAACTTCGTTAATGCAACAAAAATGATCTATTTCATAACGAATTGCACATACACACACACACACACACACACACACACACAGAGAGAGAGAGAGAGAGAGAGAGAGACAGAGAGACGCTTTTTTTTTGCTTTTTTTTTTGACGCTTTGATGTTTTACTGTCATTGACGGTACAGTCCTTGTGACAGGGGGGAACAATACATTATCACGAGACATAAGATCAAACAAACAAACATAATATAAATCAATATTCTCATCACACACACAAATAATGCATATGAGAGAGAGAGAGAGAGAGAGAGAGAGAGAGAGAGAGAGAGAGAGACCCAGTGACGTCACCCTCTGACGTCACCTCTTTTTTTATCGGTACATTTAACGCCTACATCTGTCATAACTGCTTGGCAACAGATCCAACAATCTTGTTTAATTGCACATAAAAGCGTATCTGTTTCTCATTTTTCTTTCGATCTTTCTTTCTTTCTCTCTCCCCCTCTCCCCCCCCCCCCCTTTCGCCTTCTTTCTCTCTTTCTTTCTGTCTGTCTTCCGTCTTTATCCTTCAGTTTCGCTTCTGTCTTTAGGTTCAGTCACCCACTCCTCCCAGGGGGAAAAAAACGAAAAAACTTCTCTCTTTGCCCGTGATATATATATATATATATATATTTTTTTTTTTTTAAGGGGGTGGGGGTTATAGTTCATTCAGTGTCTTTTCATTTTGAACGATATTAGAGGTGTAATGTGTGTGTAAGTGAATGTGAGTGTGTGGGGGGTAGAGGCTTGGGGGTGGGGGTGTGGGGGGAAGATGCGTGCGTGCGCGCGCGCGTGTGTGTGTGTGTGCACGCGTGTGTGTGCGTGTGTGTGTGTGTGTGCATAATTGCATGTGTGTGTGCGCGCAAGGGGAAAACATTAATTAGAACAATTTAATCAACATAAAGAAGGTAACATCAAAATATAACATCAGTTAACAGATTTATAACACACACACACACACACACACACACACACCCAAATTCCCATGTAGGCAGCCATCCTCCGTCAGTTTCAGTCGGGGGTGTGCATGCTGGGTGTGCTCTTGTTTCCACAACCCACCGAACGCTGAGTGACACTGGCTTACAGGGGATCGAACTCAGGAAAAACTCGGGGCGAGAATCCAGCTCTCAGACCCATCTGACCACGGCCGCACCGTTGGCATTGGCTCTTTGGCCATAGTACTTTTTTTTGGGCCGGGGGGGGCTTGCACTGATGCTGGGTACGTCCTTGTTTCCGTGACAACAACCCACCGCCGGAACACCGGTACGGATTGCGGGACCTTTAACTCTCTCCATACGAACGGCGAAAGAGACGACGTTAACAGCGTTTCACCCCAATTACCACCATCAAAATATTGCAAGCGAAAGGCTCTTATAATGTTGACAAAGAATACCACAATTCTGACGACGGAAGCTAAAGGTTGGGTCATTCAGACACCCACTGGACATCCGAGGGGCTCTGTGTAGAGGAGAAGAGAGGACTGGCCGTACTGAGTGAGTTAACGTGCTTACTCAACCTGCAGCATGCGGTATACATACTGTGGAGTGATGGCCTAGAGGTAACGCGTCCGCCTAGGAAGCGAGAGAATCTGAGTGCGCTGGTTCGAATCACGGCTCGGCCGCCGATATTTTCTCCCCCTCCACTAGACCTGGAGTGGTGGTCTGGACGCTAGTCATTCGGATGAGACGATAAACCTCGGTCCCGTGTGCCAGCATGCACTTAGCGCACGTAAAAGAACCCACGGCAACAAAAGGGGTTGTTCCTGGCCAAATTCTGTAGAAAAATCCACTTGGATAGGAAAAACAAATCAAACTGCACGCAGGAAAAAATACCCCCCAAAAATTGGGTGGCGCTGTAGTGTCGCGACGCGCTCTCCCCGGGGAGAGTAGCCCAATTTTCACAAAGAGAAATCTGTTGTGATAAAAAGAAATACAAATACAAAAATGCATACACACGAAGGGGGTTCACCGACCACCACAAGGGTCTGTTCATCATATGCCGACCTGGTAGATCGGAAATATCTCCACCCTTTACGCATCAGTGTGTTCACTGAGGCGCTAAGCACGTCTGTTCACCATTCAGTTCAAAATACTTTTATTGTCTGCTTCAACGAAAGCAGAACTTTCTCTTTCGGCTGACTCAAAATGCCTGCCGGCCTGGGCAGCAACTATTATCAAAGAGAAAAACTACTGACACCCTTGCCTGATCACCTCGCACACATCAATTATGTAAAAAGAAAAACACCCGGGAAAGATAATATTTCAATTCAAGATAGAGTGAAACAAGTGTGTGTGTGTGTGTGTGTGTGTGTGTAATATGCTGACCTGTTAGATCGAAAATATCTCTACCCTTAACGCATCCGACGTTTCAGGCACCAGCAGGCCTGTTCATCATCATTCTGTTGACCCTGGGAGATCGGAAATATCTCTACCTAGTTCAGGCACTAGCAGGTCTGTTCATCATCTGTTGACCCTGGGAGATGGGA
>NC_134908.1:3732344-3744844 GCF_041734735.1 Babylonia areolata
GACAGATAGAGAGAAGTGTTAAGTGGAGGGGGTGGGAGAGATGGACGGAGACAAAGAGAGAGAGGGAGAGAGACAAAGAGAGGGAGAGACAGATAGAGAGAAGTGTTAAGTGGAGGGGGTGGGAGAGATGGACGGAGACAAAGAAAGAGGGGGAGAGAGACAAAGAGAGGGACAGACAGATAGAGAGAAGTGTTAAGTGGAGGGGGTGGGAGAGATGGACGGAGACAAAGAAAGAGGGGGAGAGAGAGAGGGAGAGAGACAAAGAGAGGGAGAGACAGATAGAAGTGTTAAGTGGAGGGGGTGGGAGAGAAAAGGATTTGGAGGAGTGAGGAGTGGGTGGGGTCTAATTTGGTGGTGATGGTGTGCGCGCGCGCGCGTGAGTGTATGTATGTATGTGTGTGTGACACTGTGTGTGTATGTGTGTGTGCGCGCGCGCGCGTGCGTGTGTGTGAGTGTGCGCGCGCGTGCGAGTGCCTCTGTGTCTGCGTGTGTGTGTGCGGGCGCGCGTGCGGGTACCTGTGTGTGTGTGTGTGTGTGAGTGTGCGCGAGCGCGCGCGCGCCTGTGTGTCTGTCGTGGAGAGTGAAGACAAGTGTAAACAAAAGAGCGGAAAGAAAGACAGTGGACACACACACACACACAAACACACACACACACACACACACACAAAATCGAATTCTCATTGATTCTCATTCCATCGCCTTCATCTCCTCTGACGTTCACAGAAGACGTCTGACGGCTTTTGTGACGGTTAGGAAGGCGAGTCCTGCATTTCAAGCAGGGCACCTGAACAGACCGCTCTTAATCACATCCAGGGTGACGCACTGAGCAGACAATGCTGACCTTCTAACCAGGTTACTTACTGCATCATCATGAACTAGCAGGGCTGGATAATAACCCACCACTCCGATTGTCCGGGACAAGTCAACCAGTGGTATTCAATACAACACAACACAATACAATACAATACAATACAATACACAAACTTTATTGTCTATACTTTGGTACAGAGATTTTTTTTTTTTGGCAGCAGCGCATGTCCAACATAAGAAGAAAACAACCAACAAATAAAATGAATAGAAAATTAAAAAGATAAATTAAATGGCACCAGATGGAAATAGCTATATACAAATATACAGATTACTGAAATTTACGTGCCCCTCCATTTCAGTCAGCCACGCCGCATTGCTCATCTTCTCCCCCCCACGCCCAACCACACACACACCACGCACACACACACACACATACACTATCTCTCTTCCTCTCTTCCTCTCTCTCTCTCTCTCTCTTCACAAAATATGCAATTACGAAGATCATGGTTCATTTAAAAATCAAGTATCACCAGAGTAAGACAAGAATTAAACCGAAAAGCAGCACTTCCATAGTTCACACACACACACACACACACACACACACACACACACACACACACACACACACACAAATTCAGGAGACTATTGTACCTGTGGGGGATTAAGGTTGCATCCCCACTCTCTCCGCCCCAAGAGGGGCTTTCTGTTAGGGACAGTCAGCTGTGGGTGAGTGACTTTGTTGCCTCGTGGTGAGAACCTGCGCCCAACGCTCAGCCTATATCACAGATTTTTTTTTTTTTTTTTTAAACAAAATTTTTATTCAGTAAATATGTCACACATGGACAGATAGACAGCGGAGCAACAACAACAAGCTAATAGCTTATATCGTGCTCAGGAATGTGATTAAATACATCTGTTTCGTTTGACGGCTGGTGGACGCTACACAATTGCAATTATGTTGAAATACACATTTTCCAACTGCATATAAATGACAGTCATTGCAGACATACATTGTTTCCCCCTTTTTCTTCTCTTTTTTTTTTTTTTTTTTTTTTTTTTTTGAGCCGCCGTGGAGATTAATATATTTATATATTGAATATAAACATCATTTTCAAGATACGTTGTTCACAACAGAAAGCAGAAAAAGGTAAGAAAAACAAGTTAGTGAATAAGATAAAGAAATGAGAGAAGAAGAAGAGAGAGAAAAAAAAAGAGAAGAAAAAAGAAGAAGAAAAAATATACACATGGAGAGGCAATAACATTACACATAATCGAACAAAATCACAGATTGACATAAGCTTTCACAGTTGGGCCATATAAAGAAGAAAAATATACACATGGAGAGGGCATAACATTACACATAATCGAACAAAATCACAGATCGACATAAGCTTACACAGTGGGGCCATATAAAGAAGAAAAATATACACATGGAGAGGGAATAACATTACACATAATCGTACAATATCACAGATCGACATAAGCTTTCACAGTGGGGCCATATAAAGAAGAAAAAATATACACATGGAGAGGGAATAACATTACACATAATCGTACAATATCACAGATCGACATAAGCTTACACAGTGGGGCCATATAAAGAAGAAAAAATATACACATGGAGAGGCAATAACATTACACATAATCGAACAAAATCACAGATCGACATAAGCTTACACAGTGGGGCCATATAAAGAAGAAAAATATACACATGGAGAGGGAATAACATTACACATAATCGTACAATATCACAGATTGACATAAGCTTTCACAGTTGGGCCATATAAAGAAGAAAAATATACACCTGGAGAGGGCATAACATTACACATAATCGTACAATATCACAGATCGACATAAGCTTACACAGTAGGGCCAACAGCAACGTGAGAGCTGTATCATCAATGGTTTCTCCACTGCAATGTGAACTCATTTAACTCACTCAGTACGGCCAGTCCTCTCTTCTCCTCTACACAGACCCCTCGAATGTCCAGTGGGTGTCTCAATGACCCAAACTTTAGCTTCCGTCGTAAGAATTGTGGTATTCTTTGTCAACATTCACCTCTTCAGTATAAGAGCCTTCCGCTTGCAATATTTTGATGTGGTAATTGCGGTGAAACGCTCTTAACGTTGTCTCTTTCGCCGTTCGTATGGAGAGAGTTAAAATACAGCTCAGTCTTCAGTGAAGGACCATATGACTCTCAAACAAGGAGGCAAGACTGCACTGGCTCTTCGTGCTGCAGTCTTGGGGGCCAGCTAGCCTTTGGGAACCATCCTGTCATAACACCCTCTTGGCCGAGAGAGTTGGGATAATTTGGGCAAGACACTCTGTCCACTATAATCGAATTCTAGCCGAGATAGCTAGGACAGCAGTTGCCTTCTCTGCTGCACTGTTCTGATGGTCACAGTCGGACACGACTGACTATCATACAGCGAGAAACGACGCCAAGCCCGTTTGCCTTGCCCTCATGTATGTTTTTACCCACAGGTACACCTTTACCCTCAGGTACGATGGTCTCCTGAATATCACCCCTGGTGGACAGGTGGAAATAGTTTGTCTGCTGGTTCCTTGGGTAACCAACAAGTTTCTGACTGTGTCAATGAATGAAAGGGTTCGATTAAATGTTTTCAGTAATAATACTGATATATGTTTTGTATGAAATGCTTTCAATAAAAGACTGATAAATTATTCCGTATCCGTAATCCCTCCCCGCCACGAACCACCACAACAACCACCACCCCTCCCCCACTCACCAATCAACCACCACAACCCCTTCCACACCCACCACATCAACACCACGATCTCATCTCCCCACCCACCCACCATGTGGCTATAACTGCCCACCCCCCACCCTCACCACACCACCGTTATCTCCCCCACCCACCCTCACCACAATCACCACCCGCAACCCTCTCCAACTACCACCCACACAACCCCCAACACCTCACCACCACCCACACACCTCTCCCTGTTCACACTCACCACCACCACACCCTTGCCGCCACCCATCAAATCTCCCCCACCACTCTCTCCCACCGTGACGACCACCCATACAACACCCACCCCACCAAATCTCCCCCCCCCCTCTCTCTCCCACTACCACCCACACAACCCCCACCCCACCCACCTCACCAAATCTCTCTCTCCCACACACAACCCCCACCCCTCCCAATCTCTCTGTCTCTCTCCAACATACTCCCCAACCCACCCACCCCACCCAATCTCTCTCTCTCTCTCTCCCACACACTCCCCAACCCATCCACCCCACCAAATCTCTCTCTCTCTCCCACACACTCCCCAACCCATCCACCCCACCAAATCTCTCTCTCCCTCCCACACACTCCCCAACCCATCCACCCCACCAAATCTCTCTCTCTCTCCCACACACTCCCCAACCCATCCACCCCACCAAATCTCTCTCTCTCTCCCACACAACCCAACCCATCTACCCCACCAAATCTCTCTCTCTCCCACACACATCCCCAACCCATCCACCCCACCAAATCTCTCTCTCCCTCCCACACAACCCCCAACCCATCCACCCCACCAAATCTCTCTCCCACATAACCCCCACCCCACCAAATCTCTCCAAATCTCTCTCTCCCACACAACCCCCACCCCACACCACCCCACCCCACCAAATCTCTCTCTCTCCCACACAAACCCCAACCCACCACCACCCACCAAACCTTCCCCTCCTCTCTCTTCCACAACCATACACATCCCCCACTCCCTTACATATCCCCCCCCCCGCCCCTCCCAACTCCCACAGGTGGAGGATCTGAGGGAGGAGAACGTGGAGCTGCGGGAGGAGCTTCAGGAGGTGCGGAGGGAGATGGACGAGATGTACGACACCTTCAGGGAGAACGAGATGGACGAGTTCCGGGAGCTGCAGAGGCAGCTGGACAGGACCTCCAAGACGTGCCGCGTCCTGCAGTTCAAACTGAGGAAGGCCGAAAGGAGAGCTGACCAGGTCAGTGGGGGTGGAGGGGTGTATGTGTGTGTGTGTGGGGGGGGGGGGGGGGGGGTGGGGGGGGGGTTGGTGTAGTTCCGAGAGCTCCAAACAGCTGGGCAGGACCTCCAAGACGCGCCGCGTGCTGCAGTTCAAACTGAGGAAGGCTGACCAGGTGAGGGTGTGTGTGTGTGTGTGTGTGTGTGTGTGTGTGTGTGTGTGTGTGTGTGTGTGTGTGTGTGTGTGGAGGATGGTGGTGGTGGGGGGATGGGTGCTGAGGAATGCTGAGAGAAGGGCTGACCAAGTAAGAGAGAAACACACAGAGACACACACAAAGTCAGAGAGACATGGAAACACAGCGACAGAGAGACAGGGAGAGAGAGACAGAGAGAGAGAGTGTGTGTGTCACGGAACACACAGAGACACAGACAGACAGGAAGAGAGAGAGACACACAGAGAGAGTGTGTCACGGAACACACAGAGACACAGACAGAGAAACACGGAAACACAGAGACAGACAGGAAGAGAGAGAGACACAGAGAGAGTGTGTCATGGAACACACACAGACACACACAAACAGAGAGACACGGAAACACAGAGACAGAGAGACAGACAGAGACAGGGAGAGAGAGAGAGACAGAGAGAGTGTGTCACGGAACACACAGAGACATAGACAGACAGAGAGACATGGAAACACAGAGACAGGGAGACTGGAAGAGAGAGAGACAGAGAGAGTGTGTCACGGAACACACAGACACAGAGACACAGAGACAGAGAGACAGGAAGAGATAGAGACAGAGAGAGTGTGTCACGGAACACACAGACACAGAGACACAGAAACACAGAGACAGAGAGACAGGAAGAGAGAGAGACAGAGAGAGTGTGTCACGGAACACACAGACACAGAAACACAGAGACAGAGAGACAGGAAGAGAGAGAGACAGAGAGAGAGTGTCACGGAACACACAGAGACACAGACAGACAGAAAGACACGGAAACACAGATACAGAGAGACAGACAAAGAGACAGGGAGAGAGAGAGACAGAGAGAGTGTGTCACGCAACACACAGAGACACAGACAGAGAGACATGGAAACACAGAGACAGGGAGACTGGAAGAGAGAAAGACAGAGAGAGTGTGTCACGGAACACACAGGGACACAGACAGACAGAGAGACATGGAAACACAGAGACAGGGAGACTGGAAGAGAGAGAGAGACAGAGAGAGTGTGTCACGGAACACACAGACACAGAGACACAGAAACACAGAGACAGAGAGACAGGAAGAGAGAGAGAGACAGAGAGAGTGTGTCTCACGGAACACACAGAGACAGAAACACAGAGACAGGGAGAGAGAGAGAGACAGAGAGAGTGTGTCACGCAACACACAGAGACACAGACAGACAGAGACAGGGAGAGAGAGAGACAGAGAGAATGTGTGTCACGGAACACACAGAGACGCAGACAAACAGACAGACACGGAAATGCAGAGACAGAGATACAGACAAAGAGACTGGGAGAGAGTGAGACAGAGAGACAGAGTGTGTGCCACGGAGACACAGAAGGAAAGAGACAGAGACAGATACACAGAGAGACAGAGAGGGAGAGAGAGAGTATGTCACGGAGAGACAGAAGGAAAGAGACAGAGACACAGAGAGAGAGAGAGATGAGGGGAGAGGGGAAGACAGGACCTCCAAGACCTACGTGGTACTGCAGTTCAAACTGTGGAAGGCCATGAGGACAGCTAGCTGACCAGGTGAAATAGAGAGGGGAGGGGGGCGAGGGGGGGGGGAGACAGAGAAACAGACAGAGACAGAAACAGAGAAACACATACACAGAGAGAGACAGTGACAGAGACAGAGACAGAGAACGCGTGAGGGTGGAAGGGAGAGAGAGGGCAGGACAAGCAAAGACTTCCAAGACACGCAGGATGCTTCAGTTCAAACTGAGGAAGGCCGAGAGAAAGGGCTGACCAGGGGCGAAGGTTTAGTGAGTTTGAGGCGGGTTTTGTGCGGCGGTGGGAGAGTGGCAGGTGGTGGTTGTGAAAGAGGAGGTATGAGGAGAAGGATGTGTAGGGCGAGGGGGGTGTAGATGTAGGTGTCTGTGTGGTGGGGCGGGGGGGGGGGGGGGGGGGCGAGGAGGGGGGTGTTAATTCAGACAGCTCCAGAGACAGGTGGATAGCACCTCCAAGACACACTCCGAGAAGAAAGCTGACAAGGTGTGATAGAGAGAGAGAGAGAGAGAGAGAGAGAGAGACAGACAGACAGAGACAGAGAGAGAATGTGTGTATGAGAGTGTATGTATGTGTATTTGTTGGGTACGGGGGAGGGTTTGTGTGTGTTCGGGGTGTAGATGGATATGAGCCGGGGGAGCTGGGGGGCGGTAGTGGGGGGGGGGGGGGGGGGGGGGAGTTTGTATGTGTGTGTATGGTAGTGCAGATGTATCTAGTGTATATATCTGTAGTGTGCGTGATTCTTGCCGACATACAAAACACGTTAAATTAAACAGGGAGTGAAATAAGCAGAAACTAACATTCACGGCCTTTTTTGACAGTCTGCGAAAACGATCCAATCTTCAAATTTAAAATAAAAAGAAGAAAAAAAGGGGGGGGGGGGGGGTGGGGGGGAGCTTAATAACATCTACATGTATGGAGCTTACAAAGAAAAACAAACACACTTTCATCTTGTATGTGGAGACGGGTTTTACGTCTTATCTCTCTCTCTCTCTTTTTATTTTTTTTAATTTATTTAATTTATTTTTTTAGATATAATTTTCAGTCTGAGCGGCCTACTATTCACTGGGGTTATTTTTTCAACACACAGCACAGTGGTAGGTCGTATTTTCTCTGTCAGCAGAGCAGAGCAGGTCACGAACGTGGGAGATGGGTTTGTTTTTTTTTCTATTCAGTTCTGCCCCCAGTGACAGGGCGCCACATCAGAATCATGGTTTGAGTGTGCGTGCTGGCCAGCCGTCTGGGCAAAATCAGCTCGTGTCAAACTTGTCTGGGCGTCGGTCGCTCGACATCACAGCTCGAGACACTCGGTTGACGCGAGTTTTGTTTTTTTGTTGTTTTTTGTTCGCGTAACTGATTTCAGTTTTACTGTATTAGTTGTAATCTCTCTCTGTCTCTCTCACTCTGGCACAATAAAAATGTGTCAGTGTCTCTCTCTCTCTCTCGCTGGCACAATAAAAATGTGTCAGTGTCAGTCTCTCTCTCTCTCTCTCGCTGGCACAATAAAAATGTGTCAGTGTCAGTCTCTCTCTCTCTCTCACGATAAAAATGTGTCAGTGTCAGTCTCTCTCTCTCTCTTGCTGGCACCAAAAAAAAACACAAAAAACAACATACGCACATACACACACGCCACACACACACACGCACGCACACACGTCCCCCCCCCCCCCCCCCCAACCCCCATCACCCCCCCCCCCCTCCACACACACACTCGCGAAGTATCAGGAAAAAAAAAAGACCTCGTCGACTTTATCTCATTCTTTATCCTGCCAGAACTTAGGTGCCTGTGGAGAAGATTTGAAGAGTTTCTTCTCTTTTTCCCCCTTCGCCCCTCGTGTTATTTCTTACGTCCATAGGCGCTTGATGGGTTTTAAAAATAAATGGTGCGTACACTAAAAAGTCTCTGTCGATTTATAACATATGTGTTGCTGTCTTTCCCCCAATCTGTCTCCGTCTGTCTTTTAAGGAGGAAGGTGGCAGAATGGATAAAGACCTGCCAACACAATGTCTGTGTCCGTGAGGGTGTGAGTTCGATTCCCGCTCTCGCACTTTCTCTAAGTTTTGACTGCCGGGAAACCCCCGAAAACGGAGTATGGCGGGGTAAAAACGGTCATACACGTAAAAGCCCACTCGTGTGCATACGAGTGAACGTGGGAGTTGCAGCCCACGAACGCAGAAGAAGAAGGCTGCCGGGAAAATCAGTCAGTCAAACTGAGTGTCTCATCATTCGGTTGAGACGATAAACCGAGGTCCGGCGTGTGCAGCACGCGCTTGGCGCATCACTGAAAAAGAACCTGTGGTAATTAAAAGTGTTGTCCTCTGGCATAGTTCTGCAGATAAAATCCACTTTGATAGGTACACAAACATATCTGCACGCACTCAGAGCCTGACTAAGCGCGTTGGGTTATGCTGCTGCTGTCAGGCATCTTGCCCAGCAGTTGTGGTTAAGCGCATATGGATCTCAATTAGTCCGAACGCAGTGACACCTTTTTCTTGGGAAACCCGGAAACTGAAACTCTTTGTCGCTTCGCTCTGTGCGTTTCTCAGTGTCTCTTTCTGTCGCTGTCGATTCTTTCTCTTCGTCTCCCTTTTTATATTCTCTCTCTTCCTCACTCTCACTCTCTCTCTCTCTTTCTCCCTCCCCCCTCTCTCTCCCTCCCTTTTTTCTGTCTCTCTCCCTCTCTTTTACTTTCTCTCTCGCTCCCTCTCTTTTACTTTCTCTCTCCCTCCCTCTCTTTCTTTCTCTCTCTCTCTCCCTCTCTTTTACTTTCTCTCTCCCTCCCTCTCTTTCTTTCTCTCTCCCTCCCTTTCTTTTACTTTCTCTCTCTCCCTCCCTCCCTCTCTTTCTCTCTCTCGCTCCCTCTCTTTTACTTTCTCTCTCCCTCCCTCTCTTTCTTTCTCTCTCCCTCCCTTTCTTTTACTTTCTCTCTCCCTCCCTCCCTCTCTTTTTATCTCTCCCTCCCTCTCTTTCTTTCTCTCTCCCTCCCTTTCTTTTACTTTCTCTCTCTCCCTCCCTCCCTCTCTTTCTCTCTCTCCCTCCCTCTCTTTTACTTTCTCCCTCCCTCCCTCTCTTTCTTTCTCTCTCCCTCTCTTTTACTTTCTCTCTCTCCCTCCCTCCCTCTCTTTTACTTTATCTCTCCCTCTCTTATACTTTCTCTCTCCCTCCCTCTCTTTTACTTTCTCTCTCCCTCCCTCTCTTTTACTTTCTCTCTCTCCCTCCCTCCCTCTCTTTTACTTTATCTCTCCCTCCCTCTCTTTTACTTTCTCTCTCTCTCCCTCTCTTTTACTTTCTCTCTCCCTCCCTCTCTTTTACTTTCTCTCTCTCCCTCCCTCCCTCTCTTTTACTTTATCTCTCGCTCCCTCTCTTTTACTTTATCTCTCGCTCCCTCTCTTTTACTTTATCTCTCCCTCCCTCTCTTTCTTTCTCTCTCCCTCCCTTTCTTTTACTTTCTCTCTCCCTCCCTCTCTTTTACTTTCTCTCTCTCCCTCCCTCTCTTTCTTTCTCTCTCTCCCTCCCTCTCTTTTACTTCCTCCCTCCCTCCCTCTCTTTCTCTCTCTCCCTCCCTCTCTTTTACTTCCTCCCTCCCTCCCTCTCTTTCTTTCTCTCTCTCCCTCCCTTTCTTTTACTTTCTCTCTCCCTCCCTCCCTCTCTTGTTTTCTCTCTCTCTCTCCCTCCCTTTCTTTTACTTTCTCTCTCCCTCCCTCCCTCTCTTGTTTTCTCTCTCTCCCTCCCTCCCTCTCTTTTACTTTCTCTCTCCCTCCCTCTCTTTCTTTCTCTCTCCCTCCCTTTCTTTTACTTTCTCTCTCCCTCCCTCCCTCTCTTGTTCTCTCTCTCTCTCCCTATCCGTCTCCACCTCGTCCCTTTCCCTTGTTCCTGCATGTCGTCCTTGTTCTTCTTTTTTCCCCCATCTCTCTCTCTCTTTCATTCTACTCCACCCCTCACCCTTCTGTATCCATGCCTCCCCCCCTCTCTCTTTCTCTCTCTCTCTCTTTCCACCATCCTCATCCATTGTCTATGATTTTTTACATCTTTTCAATATCTCTCTCCCTTTCTCTTTCTCTCTCCTCTCTCTCTCTCTCTCATTATACTCCACTCTGCCCCCTTCTGTATCTATGCCCCCTCCCTCTCTCTCTCTCCATCCTCATCCATTCTCTATGATTTTTTTTCTCCATCTTTTCAATTTCTCTCTCCCTTTCTCTTCTCTCTCTCTCATTCTACTCCACCCCTCACCCTTCTGTATCCATGCCTCCATCCTCTCTCTTTCTCTCTCTCTCTCTCTCTCCATCCTCATCCTATGATTTTTTTCATCTTTTCAATATCTCTCTCCCTTTCTCTTTCTCTCCTCTCTCTCATTCTACTCCACCCCGACCCCTTCTGTATCTATGCCCCCTCCCTCTCTCTCTCCATCCTCATCCATTCTCTATGATTTTTTCCCCATCTTTTTCAATCTCTCTCTCCCTTTCTCTTCTCTCTCTCTCTCTCATTCTACTCCACCCCGCCCCTTTCTGTATCTATGCCCCCCAACCCCCGGCCCTCTCTCTCTCTCCCTCTCTCTCCATTCTCATTCAGTCTCTCTATTTGCTTACTCTCTCTCTCTCTCTCTCTCTCTCTCTGTGACTCTTTCTCTCTGCATCTACTTCTCTCTCTCTCTCTTTCTGCCTCTGCCAGTTTCTGTCTGTCTGTTTCTGTGTTGTTTTTTCTCTCTCTCTGTCTCTCTTCCCCCTCCTTTATTGTTGCTCTCTCTCTCTCTCTCTGTGACTCTCTTTCTCTCTGCCTCTACTTCCCCCTCTCTTTCTGCCTCTGCCAGTTTCCGTCTGTCTGTTTCTGCGTTTTCTCTCTCTGTCTCCCTCTCTCTGTCTCCCTGTCTCTGTCTCTCTCTCTCTTCCCCCTCCTTTGTTGTTGCTTACTCTCTCTCTCTCTCACTCTGTGACTTTCTTTCTCTCTGCCTCTACTTCCCCCTCTCTTTCTGCCTCTGCCACTTTGTCTGTTTCTACGTTTTCTCTCTCTCTCTCTCCCTCTCTCTGTCTCCCTGTCTCTCTCTCCCCCCCCCCCCCCTTTGTTGTTGATGTAATAATTCCCGTCCGTGTTTACAAACGTCAGGCGCCTGTGGAAGAAGTGAAGGGAGAGGGGGTGGGTGGGTGAGAGGGGGGGGGGTGGTAGGGGGAGAAGAGTGGAGGTCAGGAGGGTCAATCAGCAAAATAAACTTGAAGCCAGAGGTGTGTGTGTGTGTGTGTGTGTGTGTGTGTGTGTGTGTGTGTGTGTGTGTGTGTTCCTGTTAGCGTGTGTCCATGTGAATACACGTGCGTGCGCGCGCGCACGTGTTAAAGTGGGATTCAGAGAGATAGTGAGATGGGAGCTGGTTGGGGATTGCTCAAAGAGAAGATAGAAAGAGAGAGTGAGAGAGAGAGAGAGAGTGTGTGTGTGTGTGCGTGTATGTGTGTGTGTGTGTGTGTGTGTGCCGGCGGCGTATATGGGTGTACGTGAATGTGCGTGTGTGCGTTCGCGCGTGTGCGTGTGCGTATGAGCGTGCGTGTGTACGCGTGTGTATGTGTGTTGCGTGTATGAGCGTGTATAAGCACACGCACGCGCGCGCGCTCGCATATGTGTGTAGTTTGTAGGGCTATGGGGGAAGGACGGGAAGTGGGCAGTGCTTCAATTCGCAGTTCGTCAGTTCCAGACTCTCTCTCCCACCTCCCCCCACCCACCCCCCCTGTCGGCAAAAATCGATAAGACTTTGATTCGCTTCCGCACATACACCCCCCCTCCTTCCCACCCCCTACCCTCTCACCCCTACCCGCCTCCACTACACCAGAACTCCCCGCACCCCCCCCCCCCCAACACACACACCCACTATGCCTCTTCGACCCCTCACCTCCTCCCTTCCACCCTCCTTTTGCCTCCTGCCTTCTTTCCAAATCTCGTTCCCTTTTGGTTCTTTATGCTTGCCGAAATGATTTGCAGACTCGTGTGTGGTGTGTGTGTGTGTGTGTGTGTGTGTGTGTGTGTGT
>NC_134908.1:3754844-3759844 GCF_041734735.1 Babylonia areolata
CGAACGTATTCTAACCACCTAACCTCAAATTTGAAAAACACTCCTAATATATCAACAGCAAAAAAAAAAAAAAAAAAAAAAAAAAAAAAAAACAGGTCACGTAAGCGCTTTGAGCCCATCTATAGGGAGTTTGTGCCATATAAGTACAATATATTACTATTATCATCATCATTAGCATTTTTATATGGATTTGTCCAAACGCAGTGACGCCTCCTTGAGAAACTGAAAGCTAGCTGACTTCCTCTCCAAAACAGATCGACAGCAACAGACAGGCCTACGAGGACAATTCTCCTCATACACACACTCCCTACCAACCCCAACCACGTCCACACCTATTTCCAGCAACACTCTGACAGCTTTCCATAAGCGTCATAACCATTCCACCACTTTCCTTATTCCAACAAAAACAACACACAGACAGAGTCCTACAATCGTTTCATAACCACCACCCCACCACCTTCCTCTCAAAAACAGATCAACAGCGACAGACAGGCCTAAGAGGAGAATCTCCCCCCCCCCCCCGCCCCCCTTCTCTCCCCACTATAACCAAACTCTAGCCCAGAACAGGGCATCAGTTGCCTCCTCTGCTGTTCTGGTGGTCATAGTCGGACACAACGGACTATCGTATCATATCATACAACTTTCTCTCCAAACAGATCGGCATCGACAGACAGGCACACAACCCACACCAGCTCCAAACACACCAACAACGATTCCAACACATTCAATGATTGATCCACAACACAACACGAACATACTCTAACCATCTAACTTCAAATTTGAAAAACACTCCAAATATATCAACAGCAAAAAAACAAAAAACAAACAAAAAAAACTGGTCACGTAAGCGCTTAGAGCCCATCTATAGGGAGTTTGTGCCATATAAGTACAATATATTACTATTATCATCATCATTAGCATTTTTATATGGATTTGTCCAAACGCAGTGACGCCTCCTTGAGAAACTGAAAGCTAACACCCTCGTCTTAACCGTTCTGGCACCTTCCCCCTTTCAACAACTCACCACACACACTACCCAACAATCGTCAGTCTCTTTAACCATTCCACCACCTTCCTCTCCTAAACAGATGGATGTGGAGTGATGGCCTAGAGGTAACGCGTCCGCCTAGGAAGCGAGAGAATCTGAGCGCGCTGGTTCGAATCACGGCTCGCTCAGCCGCCGATATTTTCTCCCCCTCCACTAGACCTTGAGTGGTGGTCTGGGCGCTAGTCATTCGGATGAGACGATAAACCGAGGTCCCGTGTGCTAGCATGCACTTAGCGCACGTAAAAGAACCCACGGCAACAAAAGGGTTGTTCCTGGCAAAATTCGTAAGAAAAATCCACTTCGATAGGAAAAACAAATAAAACTGCACGCAGGAAAAAAATACCGTCAAAAAATGGGTGGCGCTGTAGTATAGCGACGCGCTCTCCCTGTGGAGAGCAGCCAGAATTTCACACAGAGAAATCTCTTGTGATGAAAAAGAAATAAAAATACAAATACAAAACAGGTCGACAGCGAAAGACAGGCCTATGAGGAGAAGTTCCGCAACCTACACACAACCCCCCCCCCCCAAACCACACCCACACCGATTACAACACGCTGACAGTATCCAACAATTGTCTTTTGACAATTCCACCACCTCCCTCTCCAACACATATCGACAGCGACAGACAGAATCCCCCTTACCCCGTCCTCCTACACACAACTCGTTCAGTACAACCCCAAACACACCCACACTCATTCCAACAACACACCGACAGTATCATAACCACACTACCACCTCCCTCTCCAACACATATCGACAGTGACAGACAGAATCCCACTTACCACGTCCTCCTACACACAAGTCTTTCAGTACAACCCAAAACACACCCACACTCATTCCAACAACACACCGACAGTATCATATTCACACTACCACCTCCCTCTCCAAAACACAGATCGACAGTGACAGACAGAATCCCCCTTACCCGTCCTCCTACACACAACTCGTTCAGTACAACCCAAAACACACCCACACTCATTCCAACAACACACCGACAGTATCATAACCACACTACCACCTCCCTCTCCAACACAGATCGACAGCGACAGACAGGCCTACGAGGAGAAGCTACGCAACCTGCAGAGCCAGTTCCACAGCAGCGACGCCCGCAGTCAGATCGAGGCCCTGGAGGAGGAGCTGAGGACGGCCAAGGAGGTGTCGGTCCGGCTGCACGACGAGCTGGACCTGATGGAGGACTACCGCAACAAGGCTCTGGAGGACAACCGGCACCTCACCCAGGTCCTGGAGCAGACCGACAAGAAGCAGTTTCGCATGGAGATGCAGATCGACAAGCTGAAGGATCAGGTGAGTGTGTGGTGAGGGTGTGAGGGTTGGTGTGTGTGTGTGTGTGGGGGGGGGAAGGGATGACCGACAAGAAGCAGTTTCGCATGGAGATGCAGATCGTCAAGCTGAAGGATCAGGTGAGTGTGTGTGAGGGTGTGAAGGTTGGTGTGTGTGTGTATATGTGTGTGTGTGGGGGTGTTAGTGGATGTGTGTGTGTGTGTGTGTGTGTGTGTGTGTGTGTGTGTGTGTGTGTGTGTGTGTGTGATGTGTGTGTGTGGGGGGGGGGAAGGGTGACCGACAAAAAGCAGTTTCGCATGGAGATGCAGATCGACAAGCTGAAAGATCAGGTGAGTGTGTGGTGAGGGTGTGAGGGTGAGTGTGTGTGTGTGTATGTGATGTATGTGATGTGTGTGTGTGTGTGTGTGTGTGTGTGTGTGTGTGTGTGTAGGGGGGGGGGGGGGGGGGGAAAGGGACGACCGACCAGAAGCAGTTTCGCATGGAGATGCACATCGACAAGCTGAAGGATCAGGTGGGTTTCTGTGTGTGGGGGGGGCTGTTTGGGGTGGGGCGGTGGGGGTATGTGTGTGTGTGAGGGAGGGGGGGGGGGTGAAGTGGAAGGTTGTGGATATGTGACCTTGTGTGTGGTGTGTGCTTGGGTAGGGGAGGGGTAAGGGGGTGGACGGGTATGCGAGCGCCCGACAAGCAGTTTCGCATGGAGATGCACATCGATGTAAGTGTGTGTGAGGGTGTGTGTGTGTGTGTGTGGGGGGGGGGGGGGGGGATGTTAGGGGTGGGGTGGGCGTTGGTGTGAGGGTTGTCTGTGGGAGGTCGGGGTGTATGCGAGCAGACCGACACTCAGTTTCGCATGGAGATGCAAATCCACAAGGTGAAATATCAGGTGTGTGTGTGTGTGTGTGTGTGTGTGTGTGTGTGTGAATATTTACAACGTCGAGTATGCGTATGCATGACTGTGCGAACCTGCGCCTGATTCTTTATACTTGCTTGTCATTCTGTTCGTCACAAACACACACATACACACACACACAGAGCACGCGCACACACATACACAAACAGCGCGCGCGCGCGCGCACTCACACACACACACACACACATACCCCAACTCATTTTCAATGATGGCTGTTCCACTCACTGTACGTGTCTGTCTGGCTTGTTGCCATAGCAACCACCACTATTTCGTCGTTGACACCTATTATTATGAGAGAGAGGTGGGGGGAAGGAAGAGGGACAAGACACAGAGAGAAAGAGAGAGAGAGACAGAGACAGAGAAAGAGATGAGGAGAAAGAGAGGAAAGAAAAATGAGGGGGTGGAGACAGAGAGGGAGAGTGGTGGGGGACAGAGAGGGGGGTGGGGAGAGGGACAGACGGGAAGAAAGAGACGATGGGGCTCGGAGAGAGAGAGGGAACAAGATGAATAGAGAGACAGGCGGGAGAAAGAGAGAAAGAAAAAGAGAGGGGCAGAGAGGGGCGAGACAGTGTGTGTGTGTGTGTGTGTGTGTGTGTGTGTGTGTGTGTGTGTGTGTGTGAAGATCAAGAGTCACTCTCTCTCTCTCTCTCACACACACACACACACACACACACACACACACTCTCTCCCTCCGTCTTTCTTTCTTCCCTCTCCCATCTCGCTCATGTGCGCGCGCACACAATTACCAACACACACACACACACACACACACACACACACACACACACACACACACGTACACAACATCCACCCACACCACACCACACCCCGCCACACACTAAAGCCAGCCGACTCCCAAAGACACAAGCCTAAAGCACCGCACACAACCGACGCACATTAACCCACAAGTGAGTGCTACGAGCAACGGGCCATCAAAAAAACGAAATGGGGACAGAGACACAGAGAGACAGAGACAGGGAGACGATGACAGAGAGATGAACAAGGTAGAGGGCGATAGTGACAGAGAGAGAGAGAGAGGAGGGAGAGAGAGAGAGGGAGAGGGAGGGGGAGAGGGGGAGAGAGGAGGGAGAGAGAGAGGGAGAGAGAGAGGGAGGGAGAGAGGTGGGAGAAAGAGAGGGAGAGAGAGGGAGTGAGAGAGAGGGAGAGAGAGGGAGAGAGATGGGGAGAGAGAGAGAGAGAGAGAGAGAGAGAGAGATTGTGTGTGTGTGTGTGTGTGTGTGTGTGTGTGTGTGTGTGTGTGTGTGTGTGTGAGAGAGAGAGAGAGAGAGAGAGAGAGAGAGAGAGAAACAAGGACAGAGACAGACAGAGACACTGACACAGGTTTAATTGTGAAGGCCACCAGCCCATGCAGACAGACAGACAGAGAACGTGAGTGAATGATAAAGAGACAGAGTGAGACACAGAGAGAGAGAGATGGGGTGGGGGGAGGGAGAGAGAAAGACAGAGACACAGAGAGAGACACAGAGAGACAGAGACAGAGGCAAATAGACAGACTGATCGAGAAAGAGGGACGAACAGGGAAGAGGGAAAGAGAGACTGAGAGAGACAGACATGCAGACAAAATTAGAGACACAGAGAGACTGAGGAACGAATGAGGAAGAGTGAGACACTGATAGAGAGAGACAGGGACGGAGACAAACAGAGAGAGACAGACAGACAAGACAGAGAGACAGACAGACAGAGGGACGAATGAAAAAGATAGAGAGTGAGGGACAGAGACG
>NC_134908.1:3764844-3774844 GCF_041734735.1 Babylonia areolata
CTCTCAGCCACTCCCGTAAGTTCATCTCTCTTTGTCATATACACAATGTCCGCTTTGTACAGAGTTCGCTTTCGTAGCTGAGTGTGCAAGCACAATGACAAAACAAAACAAAAACAATAAAAGCAAAATGAAAACGGAATAAAAATGAGATAAAACCGAAGAAAAGCACACACACAAAAACAACAACAACAACAACAAAAAACAAAAAAACCACACAAAAAAACAACTAAAATTAAAGATAAAATGAAATAAAATGAACTTAAATAGAATAAAAGAAGATAAAAATCAAACAACATGAAGATGAAAGAGAATTCTTAACCATTTCCTCAGCAAGAAATGGGTTTGAAGAAGATAAAGAAAAAGAAAAAAAAGTACATCCCTGAAGGCGGAGTATGGCTGCCTCAATGGCAAGGGGAAGGGGGGGGGGAGAGAGAGAGAGAGAGAGAGAGAGAGAGAGAATAGTCACAAACATGTAATTGTCAGCTCGTGGATACGGAGTGAACCATTGAGAGTTGCACCCCTTGAGTACAGAAGGAGAAAGAGAAAGAAAAGAGGGGGGAGAGGTGGGGGTGCGGGGGGCCGGGGGGGGGGGGAGAAGAAAAATAAAAGAAAAGAAAAGAAAAAACCGAAGAGGAGGAAGAAGAAGAAGAAGAAGAAGAAAAAGAACAAAAACTAGAATAAAATTAGATGAATAAAGAACAAGGAGAAAAGATGAACAACAAGAAGAAAGAGGAACAACAAGAAGAACAAAAGCGAGAACTTGAAAAAAAAAAAAGTAAGAAGAACAAGGACAAGAGCAAGAACAAGAACAAGAACATGGCGATAAAAAAAATTTTAAAGTAAAAAAGAACAAGGACAAGAGCAAGAACAAGAACATGGCGATAAAAATTTTTTTTAAAGTAAGAAGAACAAGGACAAGAGCAAGAACAAGAACATGGCGATAAACTTAGTAAAAAAATAATATTTTTTTTTAAGTAAGAAGAACAAGGACAAGAGCAAGAACAAGAACATGTCGATAAACTTAGTAAAGAAAAGAAAAATGTAAGAAGAACAAGGACAAGAGCAAGAACAAGAACATGTCGATAAACTTATTAAAAAAAAAAAAAATTAAATTAAAAGTAAGAAGAACAAGGACAAGAGCAAGAACAAGAACATGGCGATAAACTTAGTAAAAAAAAGAAAAGATAAGAAGAACAAGAAGAAGAACAGGAAGACGATAAAGAAAACGAAAAGACTGGATAATTATATTCGTGACAAACACAATAATTATGCGGAGATAATTAGGGGAGTCGGAACTGGTTTGTTTAACGCGAACGGTGGGAGTACTTTTGAGCCAGGGTTTGAAGCTTGCATTAAATATTTCATTGAACTTTTTTTTTTTTTCTTTCGTTTTTTTTTTTAACAACATTAATACACACAACCACCGCCACCCCTCTTCCCCAACACCCCACCTCCTCCCTCCCTATCCTCCAAGCACTAGTCCTCTCCTGGAAAAATCTGACTGGGGAGGTTGTTTTTTTGTTTTTGTTTTTTTTAGTTTTACGGTGTCACCTTTGCCCTCACCCTCCCTCCCCCCGGAAGTGACGATGATCACGTGACAGTACCTATTTATAGCCTCTGTACGTCCTTGCAGCGTTGATGAATGTTCTTCCAGCTTTCTGTTTTGTTTTGTATTTTTGTTTTTTGCTTGTTTGTTTGGTTGTTTTGTTTTGTTCATTCGCTTGTTTATTGATTTGTTTGCTTGTATGTTTCTGCGTGTATCTATTCATTCATTGTTTTTATATATATATATATATATATATATATATATATATATATATATATATTTGTTTGTTTGTTTATCTTACTGTTTCTTTGCATTCAGTATTATTTATTTATCTATTTATCTGATAGTTTCTTTGCTTAGTTGTTTGTTTTATTATTTCAATCATGACATTTCATTCTTTGTTTTATAAAAAAAAAAATTCATTTCAAAGAGATGTTAATTATCACTTTATGTTTTTTTCATCTTTCTTTTGCCTCTTCTTTCTCTCAGTCTGTTTTACCTTCCTTCTTTCTTTGTGTTATTCTATCCTCTAGTGTGTCTCTTTTTTTATGTTTTACTCAATTTGTTTTATTTTGTTTTATATCATTTTATTTTTTGCTTTGAATTATTTTGATTTATTTTCATTTGTACGTCTCATGTGCACCTGTCTAGTAAGCCATTGACTGACTGTAAAGGAATCTATTGTTTGGTTGTGAGAACTGTGCGTTGTCATCAGTTTTGCAGGTGTTGTTGTGATGAAAACAATTTTTCTTTTTTTTTTCTTTTTTCTTTAAAAGTTTTTATTTTAATTTTTTTTTTATACTTCAGTTCTTATTTCTTGTTTATTTCATCATAATGATGATGTTTTCATCCATTTGTTACACTCACATATGAAGAAAATGAAATAGAATCATACTTTGTCGTTGGTTTCTGCTGTTGGTTTCATTTTCTGCCATGTCTGCATGGAAAGTACTAGCACGCATGCACACACACTTACACAAACACACACACGCACGCACACACACACACACACACACACACACACACACACACACACACACACACAACACATGCCACATATGATGATGACATATATTTGGGGAAAAATGGCCTCCTCCGGTCAAGCGATTCAACAAAACAAAATAATGTAGGCAACATATCCTTCCCAATAACAAAACATATACCAGATCTATACATTCACCGATTAACAGTGCCTTAGAATGAACAACAGAATTATACTTTCACCTGTGAGCAAGCCTTAGAATGGAGAACAGATCTATACATTCACCTATGAAGCAGACTTAGTTAGAATGGACAACACAATTATACATTCACCTATGAGCCAGCCTTAGAATGGACAACAGATCTATACATTCATCTTTGAGCAAGCCTTAGAATGGACAACAGATCTATACATTCATCTTTGAGCAAGCCTTAGAATGGACAACAGAGCTATACATTCATCTTTGAGCAAGCCTTAGAATGGACAACAGATCTATACATTCATCTTTGAGCAAGCCTTAGAATGGACAACAGATCTATACATTCATCTTTGAGCAAGCCTTAGAATGGACAACAGAGCTATACAATCACCAATGAACAGAGCCTTAGAATGAACAACAGATCTATACATTCACCGATGAAAAAGTCTTAGAATGGACAACAGAATTATACAATCACCGATGAACAAGCCTTAGAATGGACAACAGAATTATACATTCACCATTCACCTATGAGCAAGCCTTAGAATGAACAACAGATCTATACATTCTCCTATGAGCAAGCCTTAGAATGAACAACAGAATTATACTTTCACCTATGAGCCAGCCTTAGAATGAACAACAGATCTATACATTCTCCTATGAGCAAGCCTTAGATTGGACAACAGATCTATACATTCACCTATGAGCAAGCCTTAGGATGGCCAAAAGATCTATACATTCACCGACGAACAGAGCCCTAGAATGGACAACAGATCTATACATTCTTCTATGAGCAAGCCTTAGAATGGACAACAGATCTATGCATTCACCAATGAACAAGCCTTAGAATTAACAACAGATCTATACATTCACCTATGAGCAAGCCTTAGAATGGACAACAGAATTATTCACACACCGATGAGCAAGCCTCAGAATGGACAACAGAATTATACAATCACCGATGAAAAAGCCTTAGAATGGACAACAGAATTATACATTCTCCTATGAACAGAGCCTTAGAATGGACAACAGAATTATACATTCACCAATAAGCAAGCCTTAGAATTAAAACAGATCTATGCATTCACCAATGAACAGGCCTTAGAATGAACAACAGATCTATACATTCTCCTATGAGCAAGCCTTAGAATGGACAACAGATCTATACATTCACCAATGAGCAAGCCTTAGAACGGACAACAGATCTATACAATCACCGATGAACAAGCCTCAGAATGGACAACAGAATTATACACTCACCTATGAGCAAGCCTTAGAATGGACAACAGATCTATACATTCACCAATGAACAAGCCTTAGAATGGACCAACAGATCTATACATTCATCTTTGAGCCAGCCTTAGAATGAACAACAGATCTATACATTCACCAATGAACAAGCCTTAGAATGGACCAACAGATCTATACATTCATCTTTGAGCCAGCCTTAGAATGAACAACAGATCTATACATTCTCCTATGAGCCAGCCTTAGAATGAACAACAGATCTATACATTCACCTATGAGCAAGCCTTAGAATGGACAATAGAATTATACATTCACCGATGAACAAGCCTTAGAATGGACAACAGAATTATACATTCACCTATGAGCAAGCCTTAGAATGGACAACAGATCTATACATTCACCTATGAGCAAGCCTTAGAATGGACAATAGAATTATACATTCACCGATGAACAAGCCTTAGAATGGACAACAGAATTATACATTCACCTATGAGCAAGCCTTAGAATGAACAACAGATCTATACATTCACCAATGAACAAGCCTTAGAATGGACAACAGATCTATGCATTCTCCGATGAGCCAGCCTTAGAATGGACAACAGAATTATACACACACCGATGAGCCAGCCTTAGAATGGACAACAGATCTATACAATCACCGATGAACAAGCCTCAGAATGGACAACAGAATTATACACTCACCGATGAGCAAGCCTTAGAATGGACAACAGATCTATACAATCACCGATGAACAAGCTTTAGAATGGACAACAGAATTATACATTCACTGATGAACAAGCCTTAGAATGGACAACAGATCTATACAATCACCTATGAGCAAGCCTTAGAATGAACAACAGATCTATACATTCTCCTATGAGCAAGCCTTAGAATGGACAACAGATCTATACATTCACCAATAAGCAAGCCTTAGAATGGGCAACAGATCTATACAATCACCGATGAACAGAGCCTTAGAATGGACAACAGATCTATACATTCTCCTATGAGCAAGCCTTAGAATGGACAACAGATCTATACATTCACCGATGAACAAGCCTTAGAATGGGCAACAGATCTATACATTCACCGATGAACAAGCCTTAGAATGGGCAACAGATCTATACATTCACCGATGAACAGAGCCCTAGAATGGACAACAGATCTATACATTCACCTATGAACAGAGCCTTAGAATGAACAACAGAATTATGCATTCACCTGTAAGCAAGCCTTAGAATGGACAACAGAATTATACAATCACCGATGAACAAGCCTTAGAATGGACAACAGAATTATACATTCACCGATGAACAAGCCTTAGAATGGACAACAGAATTATACATTCTCCTATGAACAGAGCCTTAGAATGGACAACAGAATTATACATTCACCAATAAGCAAGCCTTAGAATTAAAACAGATCTATGCATTCACCAATGAACAGGCCTTAGAATGAACAACAGATCTATACATTCTCCTATGAGCAAGCCTTAGAATGGACAACAGAACTATACATTCACCAATGAACAAGCCTTAGAACGGACAACAGATCTATACAATCACCGATGAACAAGCCTCAGAATGGACAACAGAATTATACACTCACCTATGAGCAAGCCTTAGAATGAACAACAGATCTATACATTCACCAATGAACAAGCCTTAGAATGGACAACAGATCTATACATTCATCTTTGAGCCAGCCTTAGAATGAACAACAGATCTATACATTCTCCTATGAGCAAGCCTTAGAATGGACAACAGATCTATACATTCACCAATGAGCAAGCCTTAGAACGGACAACAGATCTATACAATCACTGATGAACAAGCCTCAGAATGGACAACAGAATTATACACTCACCTATGAGCAAGCCTTAGAATGGACAACAGATCTATACAATCACCGATGAACAAGCCTCAGAATGGACAACAGAATTATACACTCACCGATGAGCAAGCCTTAGAATGAACAACAGATCTATACATTCACCAATGAACAAGCCTTAGAATGGACAACTGATCTATGCATTCTCCGATGAGCAAGCCTTAGAATGGACAACAGAATTATACACACACCGATGAGCAAGCCTTAGAATGGACAACAGAATTATACAATCACCGATGAGCAAGCCTTAGAATGGACAACAGAATTATACACACACCGATGAGCAAGCCTTAGAATGGACAACAGAATTATACATTCACCGATGAACAGAGCCTTAGAATGGACAACAGAATTATACACACACCTATGAGCAAACCTTAAAATGAACAACAGAATTATAGTCACCGATGAACAAGCCTTAGAATGGACAACAGAATTATACACACACCGATGAGCGAGCCTTAGAATGGACAACAGAATTATACACACACCGATGAGCAAGTTTTAGAATGGACAATGAATGACAGATTCATGAACACGGGTAGATACCAGGTGATGATTATTGCTCAACTGCAAATAACGGGTCCATGTCATTGCGTCGACAGCAAACAAATAATAAAGAACGGAGGGAAAAAAACTAGTGCACATACGATGCAAGGTTTACGCGTTAAAAGTGTGTGTGTGTGTGTGTGCGCGTCTCTCTCTGTCTGTCTGTCTCTGTCTATCTGTCTGTCTGTCTGTCTCTCTCTCTCCCTCCCTCCCTCCCCCCCCTCTCTCTCTCCTCTCTTTCGTGTGTACGTGTGTGTGTGTGACCGTGCCGATATTGTAATTGTATTCTGAAAAATGTTTTACCGATCCTAAAATGTGTATGAGCTGTCGACGCAATGAGCTGTCGACGCAATGAGCTGTGAGCTGTCGACGCAATGAGCTGTCGACGCAATGAGCTGTGAGCTGTCGACGCAATGAGCTGTCGACTTTACGGGTATCTCCCCAAATAACACTTGACGTCATACAATTATGACCACGAAAAGAACCACGGATTTTTTATTTATTTTTTTATTTATTTATTTTTTTACTCAGGTGCAAACTAGACCAAACGTCAAACAACTATTATGAGCCCGAAAGATCAGACCACAAATCATACAGTATGCCAAGAAAACAGACACACATTGAAAACTGACACATTCCAATAGCCAGCCTGTATTTATAAAGGAAGCAAAAACAAATGAACAGTCAACAAATAATAAATTAAGATATAAAAAAAAAAATAGCAACGCTTCTGAAATACACTTTTCAGCACAAATGGCTCTATAACCGTAACCTTTGAATGCTAATGGAACGTAACTGGGTGCATAATTAGGCTTGAATAAAACCACAAAATGATTAGAACGATGATTACACACAGTCATGCAGTATATCAACGTAAACAAAGAGACACACACAAATTTGCAAATCCAAATAACCTAGGGGGAAAAAAAAAACAACGCTTAGAAACACACACACACGCGCGTGCACGCACGCACGCACACAAGAAAAATAAAATACACAGCATGTAAATCATCTAAAGGCTGCTGACAAATTCAAGAAAACGTCGCAGATCTGAGAAACATAAGAGCAACATAATAATAGGCATCATTATAGACCTAACAGCAGAACAACAACAACAACAAGAACAACTATGATAATAATAGTAATAATAATTGTAATGACACTAATGATAATGATGACGATGATGATGATGAAATGTAAATCGGATCCACATAAATTACGTTACAATTTTTTTTTTTTAAAGTGTTCCTTTCCTTTCAAACATGAAAAGCAGGAAATATGTTGTTGTTGTTGCCAGCCCAAATGTACGCAGATCAGAGTCTCACACAGACACAGACACAGACACAGACACACCGTCTAAAATCACTTTAGTGTGAACAGACGTCAAATCAATTACCAACCAAAACAACACTTACACACAGACACAGACATAGACACACACACACACACACACACACACACACACACACACACACACACACACACACACACACCGTCTAAAATCACTTTAGTGTGAACAGACGTCAAATCAATTACTAACCAAAACAACACTCACACTCAGACACAGACAGACACAGACAGACAGACAGACAGACAGACAGACAGACAGACACACACACACACACACACACACACACACACACACACACCGTCTAAAATCACTTTAGTGTGAACAGACGTCAAATCAATTACCAACCAAAACAACACTTACACACAGACACAGACATAGACAGACAGACAGACAGACAGACAGACAGACACACACACACACACACACACACACACACACACACACACACACACACACACACACCGTCTAAAATCACTTTAGTGTGAACAGACGTCAAATCAATTACCAACCAAAACAACACTTACACACAGACACAGACATAGACAGACAGATAGACAGACAGACAGACACACACACACACACACACACACACACACACACACACACACACACACACACACACACACACACACACACACACACCGTCTAAAATCACTTTAGTGTGAACAGACGTCAAATCAATTTCCAACCAAAACAACACTCACACTCAGACACAGACAGACACAGACAGACCGACAGACAGACAGACAGACAGACACACACACACACACACACACACACACACACACACACACACACACCGTCTAAAATCACTTTAGTGTGAACAGACGTCAAATCAATTACCAACCAAAACAACACTTACACACAGACACAGACATAGACAGACAGACAGACAGACAGTCACACACACACACACACACACACACACACACACACACACACACACACCGTCTAAAATCACTTTAGTGTGAACAGACGTCAAATCAATTTCCAAACAAAACAACACTTACACACAGACACAGACATAGACAGACAGACAGACAGACAGACAGACACACACACACACACACACACACACACACACACACACCGTCTAAAATCACTTTAGTGTGAACAGACGTCAAATCGATTACCAACCAAAACAACACTTACACACAGACACAGACATAGACAGACAGACAGACAGACAGACAGACAGACACACACACACACACACACACACACACACACACACACCGTCTAAAATCACTTTAGTGTGAACAGACGTCAAATCAATTTCCAACCAAAACAACACTCACACTCAGACACAGACAGACACAGACAGACCGACAGACACACACACACACACACACACACACACACTCCAAAAACACCAAATCACCACCATGCTTAAGTTCTCATACGCGCCAATGCGGACGATTAATGCGCGATCGTCTTTTCCCAGGCTCACGTGACACCCTCGTCCTGACGTGAACGCCCCCGGCCCCTGACGTAATCCGCGCGACGGGAGTCATGACGTCATTCCGCTGATGACGTCGCGCCGGCGGCAGCCTCGTTCTGAAACGTTCCCCAAACTCGTACAGACGGGCAGCTCTCGCAGCGAGCTGTTGCTGCTGTTGTTGCTGCTGTTGCTGTTGCTTTTCGTCCTGTTCCATCAGCTGCACGCGCTGTCTGACCTCCTGACCGATGTTGCGAAGCCTCTGAGGGTCTCGGATATGGCCCAGGATGGAGGTAATCAGAGCTGTGGACCTCTCCTCAAGTCCTGCCTCGCTCACCCTACTACTTCGGAAAGAACTTTGTTCTGGAACGCCGTTCTTCCAACCACCAGCTTCTAGCTGTTCCGAGCCAGGGAAGCGGTAGAGCCTAGCCCGTACTTGAGCGCGTGCCCGCTGAATCTGCGCGAAGGTGAGTCTGTCGTTTTTGTCGGCGATTCTGCTGTTTCGGGTTGTTGCTGGTTCGGCTCCTGAGGTGTGGTTGGGCTCCGCTGTGGCGGCCCCCGCCGCTGCCCCCCTGGGCGGGGAACGGTCCGATGTTTCGACTTGGTCAGGTGGGTTATGGGTGGTGGTGGTGGTGGTGGGAGACGAACGGGTATCCGATTTCCGAACACCTCTGGATTGATTCTGGTTCTGGTTCTGGTTCTGGTTCCGGTCTGATAAACGGATGTCCATTTTTGGAACAGGTCTGTACAGATCCCGGCTCTGACTTGATTCGGCGTGGGGGGACACCTGAACTGGG
>NC_134908.1:3782344-3784844 GCF_041734735.1 Babylonia areolata
CGGTAAGATACAATACCGATACGATACGATACGATACGGTAAGATACAATACCGATACGATACGATACGGTAAGATACAATACCGATACGACACGATATGGTAAGATACAATACTGATACGATACGATGCGGTAAGATACAATACTGATATGATACGATACGATACGATATGGTAAGATACAATACCGATACGAAACGATTAGGCAAGATACGATGAGACACGACGCGACGCGATACGATACGATACGAAAAGAAATGAAACGATACGATACGATGCGATAGTTCAGTTTATAGCGTGGTATGGCATAGTGTGGTAGCGGCACATGGTACGATATGGTGTTAGCACAGTAGAGTATAGCACAGTGCAGTGTATCATGGTGTGGTGTGGTGTGGTGTGGTACGGTATATGACATGCTCCAGTACAGTAGAGGAGAGCACGGAACAGCACAGCATAACATGTCATAGCAATGCATAGTTTAGGATAGCATAGCTTAACAATGCACAGCATAGCATAGCAATGCATAGCACAATAAAGTAGTGTACAGCACATCGCAGCACACCACAGCAAAGCACAGCATAGTATAGTATAATATAGTGTTGCACAGCACAGCACAGCGCATTGCGTAGTGCAGTGCAGTGCAGTGCAGTGCAATGCAGTGCAGTGTAGTGCAGAGCAGTACAGTCTAGTGTAGTGTAGTGCAGTGCAGTGCATTGTAGTGTAGTGCAGTGCAGTTCTGTGCAGTGCTGTGCAGTGTAGTGCAGTATAGTGTAGCGTAGTACAGTGTAGTATAGTGTAGTGTAGTGCAGTCGATCAAAAACAAAGGACAAAAAAAAGAAAAGAAAAAAGAATGTGCCATCAACCATACGAACAAGACACCATTATTATCACTACAACGAACGTGGCAACCACCCTACGAACCAGACACCATTACTATCACTGCAGCCCTCTCGAGACGGCGCACTGGCGCCTTGACATCAAAGCAGACTCTCATTCTTACAGGGCAAGGTCAGCCGGTGTAAGACAAGGATTGTAGTCCCCCAAGAAATTATTGAACCCCGGACTAGGATTTATTTTACTCGTCCGATAAAATATTACCTTCTCCACCTTCTTCCATCATTCACATTAAAATAATATTAATGATAATAATACTGATAATGATAGTGATGATAACAACCGTGATAATGATAATGATAATAATAGTAAATAATGGTCTAAAGAATTTTAGTACGGAATAGATATCTCAGTCTCTCTCTGTCTCTCTTTCTCTCTGTCTCTCCCTCCCTCTCTCTCTCTCTCTCTCACACACATACATACACACACAGATATGTATATATATATATATATATATATATATATATATACATATGTGTGTGTGTGTACATGCATACATACTTACAGGCAGAGATCCTATTCTGGGTGGAAAACAGTTGAGGCTCTGAGGTAAATTTCTCATGTTGAATACTTTAATCATAGATCGCAGAAGAAGCAATGTGTGTGTGTGTGTGTGTGTGCGTGTGTGTGTGTGTGTGTGTGTGTGTGTGTGTGTGTGTGCATGCTTACGTGTGTGCGTGCGTGCGTGCATCCGTTTCTTGTGAAAAAAAAAAAGTGTACTTGAAGAGAAATTGGCCGGAAGAGAAATTCACTCCCAAGGTAATCAGTAAAACAAAAGACACTAACTAGCTAACTATCTAACTAACTGGCTAACTCACTCACTCATTCACTAACTGAACGAACCAACTCACTATAAAAAAAAAACAACAACAAAAAAAACAACATCGTACATGAAACTTGGAAACTTTCTCCAGAGTAAACTTTCTGAAGAATAAAAATTCTTTGGTAATTTTTTTTTCTTTCTTTCTTTTTTTCTTTTTTTGTCTTTTTTTGGTCCTTTTTTTTTTTTTGTCTGGGTAGAAAGATTTCTCGTGGGGTAAGGGTTAAAAAAACCAAAAAAAACCCTGTGAGATACACCGGCGAACAGGGAAAAAAAAAGAAAAAAGAAAAAAAAGAAAGCAAGCAAGCAAGAACAGATTTTCACACTGATTTCACAAGCGCCATTTTTTTTTTCTTTCTTTCTTTCTTTTTTTTTTTTTTTTTTTTTAATCAAAGGACTGAACGGCTCTTGACAGTTCAATGACCAAGAGAGAGAGAGGAGAGATGTCACGACACGATAATGTGTCAGTGTACTACTTCTGTCTGGACTTTTGACTGACTCCAGTCAGTTGATCATCGCTCCAACAACATCGTGGAAAATCAAAATACACCAAACTCAAACCCCAACACTGATCACACTGTACTTTAACTCTTTCCATACGAACGGCGAAAGAGACGACGTTAACAGCGTTTCACCCCAAATTACCATCATCAAAATATTGCAAGCGGAAGGCTCTTATACTGAAGAGGTGAATGTTGACAAAGAATACCACAGTTCTGACGACGGAAGCTAAAGGTTGGGTCATTCAGACACCCACTGGACATCCGAGGGGTCTGTGTAGAGGAGAA
>NC_134908.1:3792344-3794844 GCF_041734735.1 Babylonia areolata
CTTAGTTTTGAGAGTCAATGTTCTTCAAAAAAGACTGAACTGTAAATGATTTCCCATTGCAATAGAGAAACCATTGATAATACAGCTCTCACTTTGCTGTTGGCCCAACTGTAAACAGCAAAGTGAAAGCTGTATTATCAATGGTTTCTCCAGTCAATGGGAACTCATTTACAACTTTAGTCTCTCGTGAAGGACTATGACTCTCTAACTAGGAAGGCAAAATTGCACGGGCTCTTAGTGCTGCAGCCTTGTGGGGCTAGTTGGCCTTTGGGAACCATCCCAACGCCGACTGTCCTAAAAACCCTCTTGGCCGAGAGAGTGGGGGTGTAACTTGGGCAAGACACTCTCCACTATAATCAAATTATGGCCCAGATAGTCGGAACAGTGTTGCCTCCTCTGCTGTTCTGATGGTCAAAGGGAAACCATTTACAGCTTAGCCTTTTGTGAAGGACTATGACTCTCTCACTAGGAGGCAAGATTGCGCTGGCTCTTTGTGCAAGCAGCCTTGAGGGGACTATTCGGCCTTTTGGGAAACCATCCCCAACGCCGACTGTCCTAAAAACCCCTCTTGGCCGAGAGAGTGGTTATGTAACTTGAGCAAGACACTCTCCGCTATAATTGTGAACAAGTCCAAAACCTGCATGCATGTGTTGACTAGACAGTGAAATTGCAGAGCGACAACACTCAACAGCGCATTAATTTAAGTTTCCCCCCCAAAAAAACCCCACTCCAGCCCGTCTCAGCTGACACGCTTGCTGGGTGGTTATGTATTGTGCTCTGGGGCGGTGTGGGGGGGGGGGGGGGGGCAAAGTTGTTGGATTTATGTCAAGAAAGGCTGTATAAGCTGATTCTCAACATTTTTTTTTTTCAGTCCAGAGTTCAGATTCAGTTTCAGGTTTCCAGGAGGTTTCTTCTTCTCCTTCTTCCTCCTCCTCCTCCTTCTTCTTCCTCTTCCTTCTTCTTCCTCCTCCTCCTTCTTCTTCCCCTCTTCCTTCCTCCTCCTCCTCCTCCTTCCTCTTTCTTCTTCTTCCTCCTCCTTCTTCTTCCCTCTCTCTCAAGGCCTGACTAAGCGCGTTGGGTTACGCTGCTGGTCAGGCATCTGTTTGGCAGATGTGGTGTAGCGTATATGGATTTGTCTGAACGCAGTGACGCCTCCTTGAGCTACTGAAACTGATCTTCCCCCTCTTCCTCCTTCTTCCTCCTCCTCCTTCTTCCTCTTCCTCCTTCTTCTTCCTCTTCCTCCTCCTTCTTCTTCCTCCTCCTTCTTCATGGGCTGCAACTCCAACGTTCACTCGTACACACGAGTTAGCTTTTACGGGTATGACCGTTTTTACCCCCGTCGTATAGGCAGCCATACTCCACTTTCGGGGAGGGACGGGTGGGGTGGGGGAAGGGGAGAGGAGGGGGGGGGGGGGATGCATGGAGGGTATGTCCTTGTTTCCATAACTAACTGAACGGCGACAGGGATCACGGGGATCGTTAACGTGCGTATTTCATCTTCTGCATGCATAATCATTCACACGCGAAAGCGGTCCATATGCACTAAGCAGGTCTGGCAACATGTTAAAATTAAAATTAATTAAACCAGTGAGACCAGAAGAAATTTCCACCCTTTTATCAAACCAGACGTCGTCAGTGACCGCGGGATTCGAACCTGGAACTCTCAGTTTCAAAGTCCAACGCTTTAACCACTCAAGAAGACGTCAAAGCATGTGGACCGAGTCATTTTTCGCCAACACCACATCTTCGTAAAATCAAGAACTACTGGGGTTTTAGTAGGTGGTGTCCTAAGTACGTTAAATCAGAACAGGCACCACTGAACACCACCCAAGGGACTCAGCAGCAGTGCAGGGTAACTCCTCTGGTGTGTGGCCTCCTGGCGACCTAACATCGATGGTTCCCTGCGGACTGCCGACGCTGGAACTGTGACGGACGAACCCGGGTGTGGGCCGTGTATTGGGGGGGGGGGGGGGAATCTGAATGAGCGGCGTGGGAGTAATGCCACTGAAACGGTGCAGATGATGGAGCAGCAAAAAAAAAAAAAAAAAAAAAAAAAAAAAAATCAAGAACTACTGACCAAGCAAAATCTTTACTAAACGGGGATAGTCAGCTGTATTCTAAACGAATCAATAATCAATAGTGTGTGTAATTGTGTTCGGGGAGCAAAGTACGTATCACACGGGTCGTCGAAATTATTACCACCACCTGCCAATGTGACTCAGTAACGATTTTCATGATTTGATGTCCACATCGGCGCGTTTATGAGATAGATAATAAGCAAAGCTGTCTACATTGTCTGTCGATACTTGTTTTTGTCAGTGATTAATAATTGTGTTTTTTTGTGTGTGTTTTTTTGTTGTTGTTTTTTTTGTTTTTTGTGTTGTTGTTTTTTTTGTTGTTTTTTTTTTTGGGGGGGGGGGGAGTTATGGGGGGAGGAGTGTGTGTGTGTGTGTGTGTGTGTGTGTGTGTGTGTGTGTGTGTGTGTGTGTGTAGTGTAGTG
>NC_134908.1:3802344-3807344 GCF_041734735.1 Babylonia areolata
CCGAACGCAGTGACGCCTCCTTGAGAAACGGAAACTGATTATTTTCATCATTATCATCATAATCATTTAATATTATTGTTCAAATTAATAGTGTATTAGTAGTAGTAATAGTAGTAGTTGCAGTATCATCATCATCATAATCATCCGTATTATCATCATCATCATATCATAATTCATTCATTTATTTATTTATTTATTTATTTATTCATTCATTTCTTCATGTCTTCTTCAGACCTTTGTCGCCGACAACAAAGACAACGTGACGGCCATGCGGTACTTCACACCCCACAAGCCTTGATGTGACGTCATCACTGGTGTGACGTCATTCTCCCGCCTCGTGCCATGACGTTAATTTTTTGTCCTTACGCTTGCAAACTATGACGTCATTTCTCCATCACTCGATTCCAGCAGTATCTGTGTATTCATATCACGGATTGTCACTGCCAGGAAAAAAAAGTTTAAAAGACTTTTAAGAGAAAAAAAAAAAAAGTTTGACGTCAATTTGCTAGCTTTGGATACGTAGATAGAAAGTGTAGAAAGTATTTTGTGTATTCAGAGTAAAATTAAATTAAAAGATTTTCCCCTTCAGTTTGCGTGTAATTGGTGTTTTAGTGTGGTGTCTGTGTGTGTGTGTGTGTGTGTGTGTGTGTGTGTGTGTGAGAGAGAGAGAGAGAGAGAGAGAGAGAGAGAGCATTCAATTCCGTCTCTGTTATATCTGTCTCTACGTGTGTGTGTGTGTGTGTGTGTTTTCTTGTGTATATGTGTGTGTGTGGTCTTGTGTGTGTATGCACACTCACACACACACAGACACACACATACAGACACACACACACACACACACACACACACACACACACACACACACACACACACACACACACACACACACACACACACACACACACACACACCTGTGAATCCCCAATGACGGTCAGTTTGTAGACGGCGTCATAGGTTGCAACTGTGGGTGGTCTGCGCCATTCTCGCCGCCGCAGGGGTCTGTTCACTGGTCAATCAATCAATCAATCAATCAATCGTTCAATCAATCTACTAACCAACCAACAAACCAACCAATCCATAGTCCACCCATCCATTCATCCACCCACCCACCCACCAAATAGTAATCATTCAGTCCATCCATCTATCCATCCATCCATCCATCCATCCATTGATGAATTAGGAAGTGATCACAACAGGTAATAATTACGTCCGTCCGTCCTTCCGTTCATCCATTAGATGGTGAAAACAACAAATAATCATTCATCCAGCCATCCAGCCATCCACCAATCCATTAATGAACACAACACGTAATCATTCAGTCCATCCATCCATCCTTCAGTTAACGCAACAGGTATTCACTTAGTCCATCCATCCATCCACCCACCCATCCATCCATCCATTAATGAACACAACAGGTAATCATCCATCCATCCATCCATCCATCCATCCATTATCCATCCACCCATCCATCCATCCATCCATCCATCCGCCCATCCACCCATCCATCCATCCACCCATCCATCCATCCGCCCATCCACCCATCCATCCATCCACCCATCCATCCATCCACCCATCCATCCATCCGCCCATCCATCCACCCATCCACCCATCCGCCCATCCATCCACCCATCTATCCACCCATCCATCCATCCATCCACCCATCCATCCATCCATCCATCCGCCCATCCATCCACCCATCCACCCATCTATTCATCCATCCGCCCATCCATCCATCCATCCATCCATCCACCAATCCATCCATCCATCCACCTATCCATCCATCCATCCATCCATCCATCCATCCATCCACCAATCCATTAATGAACACAACAGGTAATCATTCAGTCCGTCCATCCATCATTCAGTGAACACAAACGGTATTCAATCAGTCCATCCATCCATCCATCCACACATCCACCCATCCAGACATCCATCCATCCACCCATCCATCCACCCATCCATCCATCCATCCATCCACCCACCCATCCAACAATCCATCCATCCATCCATCCATCCACCCATCCATCCATCCATCCACCCACTCACCCATCCATCCATCCAACAACCCATCCATCCATCCACCCATCCATCCATCCATCCATCCACCCACTCACCCATCCATCCATCCAACAATCCATCCATCCATCCAACCATCCATCCATCCATCCACCAACTCACCCATCCATCCATCCACCCACTCACCCATCCATCCATCCAACAATCCATCCATCCATCCACCCACTCGCCCATCCATCCACTCACCCATCCATCCATCCACTCACCCATCCATCCATCCATCCATCCATCCACTCACCCATCCATCCATCCATCCATCCACTCACCCATCCATCCATCCATCCACTCACCCATCCATCCATCCATCCATCCATCCACTCACCCATCCATCCATCCATCCATCCACTCACCCATCCATCCATCCATCCATCCACCCATCCATCCATCCATCCATTAGTGTATGCAACAGATAATCATCCATCCACCCATCCATCCATCCATCCATTAGTGTATACAACAGATAATCATCCATCCACCCATCCATCCATCCATCCATTAGTGTATACAACAGATAATCATCCATCCACCCATCCATCCATCCATCCATTAGTGTATACAACAGATAATCATCCATCCACCCATCCATCCATCCACTAATGAACACAACACGTAATCATTCAGTCCGTCCATCCATCATTCAGTGAACACAAACGGTATTCATTCAGTCCATCCATCCATCCATCCATCCAATAGATAGTAAACACATCAGGTGATCATTCATCCATCAGTTAGACATCCAACACACCAGGCAGTAAATCCCTCAATGGGTCAACGCGCCAGTCAGTTGATTACTCAGTCAGTCATTTGGTTAGTCAGACCATCAATCACAATGTGTCAAACCATCAATCACAATGTGTCAAACCATCGATCACAATGTGTCAAACCATCAATCACAATGTGTCAAACCATCAATCACAATGTGTCAAACCATCGATCACAATGTGTCAAACCATCAATCACAATGTGTCAAACAATCAATCACAATGTGTCAAACCATCGATCACAATCAGTCAATCAGCCAGTCAATTATTCAATCAGTCAATCAGATAGTCAATTCACCAGTCACACACACACACACACACACACACACACACACACACACACACACACACACACACACACACACATATTGACATACACACACACACACAGAAGTACACACACACACACACACACACACACACACACACACACACACACACACACACACACACACACACACAGAGATATACACACACTGACATAGACACACATACACACAGACACACAGACACACACACAGACACACACACACACACACACACACACACACACACACACACACACACACACACACACACACACACACACACACACACACACACACACACACACACACACACACACACACTGACATAGACACACAGGGACACACACACACACACACACACACACACACACACACACACACGGACAAACCTTCCACACCACAACTTTTGGTCTTTTGCCCATGGGACACAACTCATGGTGTCCCTAACAAGAACAAAGTAGCAAGTGCTACCTCCCCTGCCCAAGATGTGCGTCGCCCTTTCGTCCTCGGGCAGAACTTCGGTCAAACTTCTACAGTTTTACAATAATGTGGAGTGATGGCCTAGAGGTAACGCATCCGCCTAGGAAGCGAGAGAATCTGAGTGCATTGATTCGAATCACGGCTCAGCCGCCGATATTTTCTCCCCTTCCACTAGACCTTGAGTGGCGGCCGGTCTGGACGCTAGTCATTCGGATGAGACAATAAACCGAGGTCCCCTGTGCAGCATGCACTTAGCGCACGTAAAAGAACCCACGGCAACAAAAGGGTTGTTCCTGGCAAAAATTCTGTAGAAAAATCCGCTTCAATAGGAAAAACAAATAAAACCGCACGCAGTAAAAAAAAAAAAAAAAAAAAAAGGGTGGCGCTGTAGTGTAGCGACTCGCTCTCCCTGGGGGAGAGCAGCCCGAATTTCACACGGAGAAATCTGTGTGTGACAAAAAAGAGAAATACAAATACAATAACTGTTAGTAAGAACGTTCACGTTTCCAGTCATTTGTTGAGGGCGTGGTTGTAGGGGGCGTGGCCGACCTGTCATTCATACCGCTGACGTCCAGAAATGGTAGGGAGTGTTTAACTCACTCAGTACGGCCAGTCCTCTCTTCTCCTCTACACAGACCCCTCGGATGTCCAGTGGGTGTCTGAATAACCCAACCTTTAGCTTCCGTCGTCAGAATTGTGGTATTCTTTGTCAACATTCACCTCTTCAGTATAAGAGCCTTCCGCTTGCAATATTTGGATAGTGGTGGTAATTGGGGTGAAACGCTGTTAACGTCGTCTCTTTTGCCGTTCGTATGGAGAGAGTTAAGGGCGGTGCTCGGAATAATCGTCCCGGTACATGTCGTCTTGTATTGGCCAGGTTTGACCTCTGTCGCAATCTAATCGTCTCTCTCTCTCCGTGTCGTGTTTGTAGTTTGTATTTGTATATATATTTGTATTTCTTTTTATCACAACAGATTTCTCTGTGTGAAATTCGGGCTGCTCTCCCCAGGGAGAGCGCGTCGCTACACTACAGCGCCACCCTTTTTTTTTTTTTTTTTGTATTTTTTCCTGCGTGTAGTTTTATTTGTTTTTCCTATCGAAGTGGATTTTTTTTCTACAGAATTTTGCCAGGAACAACCCTTTTGTTGCCGTGGGTTCTTTTACGTGCGCTAAATGCATGCTGCACACGGGACCTCGGTGTATCGTCTTATCCGAATGACTAGCGTCCAGACCAACACTCAAGGTCTAGTGGAGGGGGAGAAAATATCGGCGGCTGAGCCGTGATTCGAACCAGCGCACTCAGATTCTCTCGCTTCCTAGGCGGACGCGTTACCTCTAGGCCATCACTCCACGTTGGAGTAGTTCTGTTGGTGGG
>NC_134908.1:3814844-3832344 GCF_041734735.1 Babylonia areolata
TTAAAATCAAATACATGTGTGTGTGTGTGCGTGTGAGTGTGTGTGTGTACGTGCATGCGTACGTGCATGAGTGCATGTGTGTGTGTGTGTGTGTGTGTGTGCGTGCATGCGTGTGTATGTGTCTGTGCGAGCGTGCATGCATGCGTGCATGTGATTACGTGTGTGTATGTGTGTGATTACGTGTGTGTGTGTGCGTGCGTGTGTGCGTGCGTGTGTGTTCGTGTGTGTGTGTGTGTGTTTGTGTGTGTGTGTGTGTGTGTGTGTGTGTGTGTGTGTGTGTGTGTGCGTGCGAGCGTACATGCGTGCGTGTGTGTGTGCAGTCCACCTTCAAAGTGGAGGGGGACAAAATTGTCCAACAGCAGAGAGCTGTGAAGGCCGGTGGTGTGAATACCACCATCACCAGGGAAATTCTGCCCGACGGACGAATGCTGATGGTGAGTAGAAACCGAAGATAATGATCGAACAAGATTGATTGATATGGATACTTATATAGACGGGCGCAATAGCCGAGTGGTTAAAGCGTTGGACTGTCAATCTGAGGGTCCCGGGTTCGAATCACGGTGACGGCGCCTGGTGGGTAAAGGGTGGGGATTTTTACGATCTCCCAGGTCAACATATGTGCAGACCTGCTAGTGCCTGAACCCCCTTCGTGTGTATATGCAAGCAGAAGATCAAATACGCACGTTAAAGATCCTGTAATCCATGTCAGCGTTCGGTGGGTTATGGAAACAAGAACATACCCAGCATGCACACCCCCGAAAACGGAGTATGGCTGCCTACATGGCGGGGTAAAAACAGTCATACACGTAAAAGCCCATTCGTGTGCATACGAGTGAACGCAGAAGAAGAAGAAGAAGGATACTTATACAGCACCTATCCTCGGTCGGAGACCAAGCTCTAAGTGCTTTACAAACACAGAGTCATTTACACAACAGGCTGCCTACCTGGGTAGAGCCGACTGACGGCTGCCATTGGGCGCTCATCATCCGTTTCCTGTGTCATTCAATCAGATTTCAGGCACGCACACCAACACACTCAGACAAACATGTAACATTTAACATTTTACGTGTATGACCGTTTTGTTTATTTACCCCGCCATGTAGGCAGCCATACTCCGTTTTCGGGGGTGTGCGTGCTGGGTATATTCTTGTTTCCATAACCCACCGAACACTGACAGGATCTTTAACGTACGTATTTGATCTTCTGCGTGCATATACACACGAAAGGGGTTCAGGCACTAGCAGGTCTGCACATATGTTGACCTGGGAGTTCGGAAAAATCTCCACCCTTCACCCACCAGACGCCACCGAGATTCGAACCCGGGACCCTCAGATTGAAAGTCCAACGCTTTAACCACTTGGCTATTGCGCCCGAGATTGATGTAATTATGATAGTCAGTCGTGTCCAACTTCGATCACCAGAACAGCAGAGGAGGCTATCTGCTGTCCTGACTATCTGGGCTAGAATTTGATTATAGTGGAGAGTTTCTTGCCCAAGTTACATCCCCACTTTCTCGGCCAAGACGGATTTAGGATAGGCCGGATTGTTCTCAAAGGCCAACTAACCATTCAGCCACGACATTCTCCCAAGTATGACTGGAAAATCAAACTGAGCGTCTGTCTGTAGTCATTCAGATGAGACGATAAACCGAGGTCCCGTGTGCAGCAGCATGCACTTGGCGCACTGAAAAAGAACCCATGGCAACGAGAGTTTTGTCCTCTGGCAAAATTATGTGGTAGAAATCCAATTCTGACAGATACACACAAATTCATATGCATGCAACTCAAGGCATGACTAAGTGTAGTGTGTTGGGTTATGCTGCTGGTCAGGCATCTACTTAGCAGATGTGGTGTAGCGTTTATGGGTTTGTCCGGACGCAGAGACACCTCCTTCAGAAACTGAAATTTAGTGGTAGTAGTAGTGATATCATAATCATCATCATCAACAACAACATTATCAGCTTTATTATCATTATCATCATCATTAGATGATTAATTGATTAGTTTATCTATTTATTCATTTATTTATTCATTTATTTTTGTCTTCTCCAGACCGTTGTCGCCGACAACAAAGATAAGGTGAAAGCCATGCGGTACTTCGCACCCCACAAGCCGTGATGTGACATCATCACTGGTGTGACGTCATTCTCTCGCTTCGAGCCATGACGTTAATTCTTGGGAAAACGTTAAAAAGAGACTGGAAGAGAAAAGAGTGTGACGTCATTTTGCTAGCTTTGGTTACGTAGATAGAAAGTGTAGAAAGTATTTTGTGTATCCAAACTAAATTCAAATTAAAACATCTTCCCCTTGAGTTTGCGTGTCATGGAGTTCGTTCGTTCTTTTTGCTTAACGTCTGTCCACATTTGTGATTTTAGATGAATGAATGCATCATGGTGTCTATGTGTTCGTTCTTTAGTTTAACGTCTTTTCACTGAAGTGATATTAGACGAGGGAAGGAAAAAAATCGAGTGGGAGGAGGGGGAGGGGGGGGGGGGGGGATTACTGTGTACGCATACGAGTAAGTGAAAGTGTGTGTGTGTGTGTGTGTGTGCGTGTGTGTGTGTGTGCGTGTGTGTGTGTGTGTGTGTGCGTGTGTGTGTGTGTGTGTGTGCGTGTGTGTGTGTGTGCGTGTGTGTGTGTGTGTGTGTGCGTGTGTGTGTGTGTGCGTGTGCGTGTGTGTGTGTGTGTGTGTGTGAAAATTACTAATTTAAGTTTTGTTTAAAAAATAAACAAAAAAACATAACAATATAACATATTTCTAATGAAAAACTAACAACTATAACAGCGAACCAACTGGACTATCTTAGTGTGTGTGTGTGTGTGTGTGTGTGTGTGTGTGAAAAAGAGAGAGAGAGAGAATGTGACTGGGAATATCTCATTCAGAATAGGCCATGGCCCCACTCTGAAGGGATTATTACCTAAATATTAAAGCGGGTAGTAATCATAATACGAGTATGAATTCCAAATTAAGGTAAACAAAATATGAACAAATGAAATACATCAACACATCCGAAAGGCTAAGTGGTACTAACTAACATACAGCAGCTTCAGTGTTTTGTAGACAAAGCCAAATTCGTCAAGACATTTTCATTCTTAGACGCCATAAGTAGACTGAATCTATATAAATAAATAAATAAATAAATAAATAAACATGGATTTTGATAATACTTGGGTTCAATCAATTTTATCCTCAGGTCATGTAGAACAGGTCAACAAAAAAATTATATGGATTTCATTTTCTTTAGACACATTGCATAAACGATGTAGAATATTAACAGAACTTTTTCTTTTGAATCTGTAGCAATGGCAAGCGATATCAGACACACCAAACCTGAATTTAAATAATACACTTCTGACATACCTGTTCATATTAAACAATCTATATTCTAAGCACCGATCACTAGTTTGAATATGCTCATGCCAATCCTGCCACTTACAGTCAATAAAATAATCCTTTGTTTGAAGCATTTAAAAAAAAAATCCAGTTATACTTTCAACACCCTGATTATCCCACACATATCTATAACCATACGAAAACAATCATTTACGAACGTTAGAAACCCACGTCTTTTTACCGCTGCTATCTACATTAATTTTAAAAGTATTTTATATGCTTTGCAAGGCAAATCTGTTATTATCCATTCTGGTTCATTTTAACCAATAACTCGCACATTTTAGTTATGAATTTAAAGAAATTGCGTATCTTCCGAGAGAGAGAGACAGAGACAGAGAGAGAGAGAGAAACAGAGAGCATATTCAACCACGTCTCTGTTATGTGTGTGTGTGTGTGCGTGTGTAGTGTCTGTGTGCGTGCGTGCGTGCATGTGTGTGTGTGTGTGTGTGTATCAAATTTCTAGACTTATTTTAGCGGGGGGTTTTTTCTCGCGTCACACCAACACAAGTTTGTTTTTCATCTTAATTTTTTATTTAATTTATTTCATCTTTTGTTTTCTTTTTTTTTAATCATCCACCACTTGGCCTATAATAGTCAGCTTCATTTTTGTTTCTTTCTCGCACGGCTAGACTTCCATAACGTGAAACCACGTACAAACATTCAACAATGTTGAAACTGAGAAACATTGAAGTACTCTCTCTCTCTCTCTCTCTGTGTGTGTGTGTGTGTGTGTGTGTGTGTGTGTGCGTGTGTGTGTTCCCAAAACTCAACAGAGAGAACAGAAACTCAGTTGGTGGGCTTTCATTTCTTCAGCTGTGGAGATTTGGAAGTGGGTTTTTTTGTTTGTTTTTTGGTTGGTTTGTGGGGGCGGGGGGGAGGGGGGGCGGGTCAGGGGGGGGGGGTGGAGGTGTGTGGATGTGTGGATGTGGGTGTTTGGGGGGGGGGGGGGGGCGCTAAGTTTTTGTTTTTGTTTGTTGTTGTTGTTGCTGCTTTGTGAGTGTGTATGGGTGTGGGTATGTGGGTGTTTGGGTGTGTGTGTGTTGGGTTGGGGGGGGAGGTGTTGGGGGGGGGGGGGGGGCTAAGTTGTTTTTTGTTGTTGTTGTTGTTGGTTTGTGTGTGTGTGTGGTGTATGGGTGTGGGTGTGGGTATGTGGGTGTTTGAGGGGGGGGGGTGTGTGGGCGGGGGGGGGGAGCTAAGTTCTTGTTTTTTGTTGTTGTCGTTGGTTTGTGTGTGTGTGTGTGTGTGTGCGTGTGTGTGTGGTGTATGGGTGTGGGTGTGGGTGGGTGTCTGTATGTGGGTGTTTGGGGGGCTAAGTTGTTGGGGGGTTTTTTGTTGTTGGTTTGTGTGTGTGTGTGTGGTGTATGGGTGTCTGTGTGTGTGTGTGTGTGTGGGTGTTTGGGAAGGAAGGGGAGGGGGGGGGGGGGTAAGTTGTTGGGATTTTGTAGTTGTTTAGCTTTTTGGAAGTGAGGGGGGGTGGGCGGGGGGGTCGGGGGAGCGGGGTTGTTTTGTTTTCCAGCTTTTCGCGGCCTCTTGCTCATCTCTTTTTTCAAGAACATTCCTTTTCAAGCTGACTCGTCGGTAAATAATGCACTCTATTGCAAATTGTATTCTATGGATCCACATTTCTTTCTCAATTCCCACCCGTGTTTGTACATGTCGGCGTGTGTGTGTGTGTGAGTGTGTGTGTGTGTGTGTGTTCGCGCGCGCGCGCGCGTGCTTGCTTGCTTTGTGTCTGTCGCGTTAAAGCGCTTTTAGAGGTTTGAATGCACTATAGAAATTCTTCTTCTCATTATTGTTACTGTTGTTAATATTATTATCATTATCGTCATCATCATAGTCATCATCTTGTTCTTCTTGCTCTTATTCATCTTCTTATCATTACCATCAACATCTTATTATTATTATTATTATTATCATCATCATCAGCATCACCAATATCATCATCATCTTGTTCTTCTTCTTGTTCCTTTTCTTCTTCATCATTATTATTATCATCATCGTCATCACCAGTATCATCGTCGTCTTGTTCTTCTTCTTCCTTTTCTTCTCATTCTTCTTCTTCATCGTCTTACCATTGTTGTTATTATTATTATTATTATTATTATTATCATCATTATCAATATTATTTTTATTTATTCGTTAATCAAATCAACAGCAGGTGCTTACAAAACTAAACATGCACCTGGGCAAACCACTTGAACAGAGACGCCGGCCATGTTGACAACAAATTTTCTGCAGACGTGGCAACAGTTTCGATTCTTTTGAGTTTCATCAGCAACTTGAGATTGTCACGTCTTGTCTAAAAAAAAAACAACAACAAAATGAATGCGCAGGCGGGGTGGGGGTGTGAGGGGGAGTGGGTGGGGGGTGGGGGTAGGGGGTCTGGGAGGGGGTCTTTCTTTTGGTTCGTTGCTGTTTGTTTGTTTAATTTAAATTAATAATGTTCTTTGAGGACTTTGTTTTTGCTGGCCCAGCATGCTTGCTCTCTTGGTGAGATTGAGACGTTTCTGGACAAAAGCGTGCATTCTGCTCTTTTGAGGTTTTGTATTTGTATCTGTATTTCTTTTTTTTATCACAACAGATTTCTCTGTGTGAAATTCGGGCTGCTCTCCCCATGGAGAGCGCGTCGCTATACTACAGCGCCACCCCCCCCCTTTTTTTTTTTTCCTGCGTGCAGTTTTATTTCTTTTTCCTATCAAAGTGGATTTTTCTACAGATTTTTGCCAGGAACAACCCCTTTTGTTGCCGTGGGTTCTTCTACGTGCGCTAAGTGCATGCTAGCACACGGGACCTCGGTTTCTCGTCTCATCCGAATGACTAGCGTCCAGACGGACCACCACTGAAGGTCAAGTGGAGGGGGGAAGAAAATATCGGCGGCTGAGCCGTGATTCGAACCAGCGCGCTCAGAATCTCTCGCTTCCTATGCGGACGCGTTACCTCTAGGCCATCACTCCACATGTTGTAATGTACACACGGCGCGCGTCTTCATGTGTGTGTGTGTTTGTTTGTTCTTTTTTGTTGTTGTTGTTGTTGCTGTTGTTGTTGTTTACGCTGCCTTTATTTTCTTTACTTTAACATTCTAAACCATATTGACGAATGTTCCTTTGGTGTGGAAGGGAGGGGGGCTGTGGGGGATGAGGGGGTGCGGGGGGGGGGGAAGGTTTGGGGGAGGGGGGGGGGTCTTTTTCTCGAGGTTCGTTGCTGTTTGTTCATCGAGAACTGGTTTTGTTTGTTGTTTGTTTTTTGTTGTTGTTGTTGTTGTTGTTGCTGTTGCTAGCCCAGCATGCTTGCTCTCTCCTGTTAAGACTGACACCTCTCCGTACAAAGAATGAATTCCCATCCTTTGAGGTTTTATTGTACAATACACGCGTTTTAAGTGGGCTGATATAATTTACACGGCCTTTATTACCATTGTTTAACCTTTTAAACCATCCTGATGAATGTCCCTTTCTATCAGTTCTTTAGGATGTTGTTTTAGCACATACTGCAATGATCGGTGTAGACTATCATGTAGGTTTTGAAGTGTGTGTGTGTGTGTGTGTGTGTGTGCGTGTGTTTTGTTTCGTTTATTCCTGTTTGCGTGCGAGTCTTTGAAGAATGCTATAATTCAAGGATCGCAATATATCATACAGTAAAATTTCCTTTGCATGCTGCTCTCTTTGTTTCCCACTTAATGCTGTCTGTGCGTCTGTGTCCGTCCGTCAGCTTGCTTTTACATCTGTGTGTGTGTGTGTGTGTGTGTGTGTGCGTGTGTGTGTGTGTGTATGTGTGTGTGTGTGTGTGTGTTTGTTTGTTTGTTTGTCCCCCCCCCTCCCCCGACCCCCATTTCATCTTATTCTAGACTACTTTATTTATTTCTTCTTTTTGAAAAAAAAAATTACTTGGGAGAGTATCTTTTTCCGATGTTTACACTGCATGTTTATTTTCTATATAAGTTTTAAATTGGATATTTAAAACACACACACACGCACATATATATATATACGCATACACACTCATGCGCGCACGCACTCACGCACGCACACACACATACACACACAGAGTTTGTCACACATAAACTCACACTTTTTTTTTTTGGGGGGGGGGGGGGGGGGGGGGGTTGTTTGTAGTTGTGTGTTATTCTCTGGTTTCATCTCACGCTCACAAAACAAGATGAAGCAAAACAAAAAAATATACATGAAATTACTTCCTTTTTTTTTTTTTCAAGTTTCAAAGATAAACGTAGTTTGTCATGGTTGTCCGACATCCCCAGCCCCCCCCCCCCCCCCCCCCCCACCCCCTCGGCACCCCAACACCCCTCCACCCCACCCCCACCCCCTCTCCAACCCCCCTTACCCACCTATATATCCACGCACGCGCACACACAACAAACACACTCACGTATGCACGTACACACACACACACACACACAAACCAAGAGGGCTTTAGTACAGTCAGGGGTGCTGTTGGGGGGATGGTTCCCCCAAGGGACCCCCCCCAACCCCGGCCCCCCCCCCCCCCCCCCCCCCCCAAGGCTGCAGCACTAAGACCTGAGCCAGTGCAGTACAGTTTCAGGTTTCGGTTTTCAGTTTCAGGTCTCACTTTCTCAAGGAGGCGTCACTGCGTTCGGACAAATCCATAAACGCTACACCGCATCTGCGAGGCCGGCAGATGCCCGTGACCAGCAGCATAACCCAACTGCGCTTAGTCAGGCCTTGAGTGCATGTTTATATATTTGCCTTCAGCTGTCCACAAAGGCGGCAAATCCTGAGGCAAAACAGAATCGCTGCAGCAGAGCAACGCAGGACAGGGCAGGAAAAGCAGTGCCAGCAAGTCCCCGACAGCCGCCACCATCCCCTGTCCACACTGCGTCAGAACCTTCCGGGCGCGGATTGGCCTGACCAGTCATCTGCGCACCCACAGAGCCCAAACCCACCCACCCCCAGGATGACTAGATGGTCCTCGTCGATCCCGACGGACGAACCACATATTTGTGTACTTAACAGAATGGATTCCCTTTCACACATTTTTGACGAAGGGCAACCCTTTTGTTGCCGTGGGTTCTTTCGTGTGTGTGTGTGTGTGTGTGTGTGTGTGTGTAGTAGTAGTAGTAGTAGTAGTAGTAGTCTTCAGTTTAACGTCTTCCACTTTAAGTGATATTAGACGGAAAAAAAAAGGGTGGGGGGCGGGGGGGGGGGGGGGGGGGGTGGAGGGCGGAGCGTGGAGGTGGGAACGGTATTGGGCAGAGGGTGATGAATGATGTGTGTGCATGTGTGTGTACGCATATGTGTGTGTGGGGTGGGGTGGGGGTGGGGGGGAAGATACAGAGCATTGGAAAAAATAAGACATTAAAAGGGGAGACATAGGCACAATATAGAAGGAAACGCTAACATCAAACAACTGTAACAATTATAACAAATGTGTGTGTATGTGTATGTGTGTGTGTGTATCTACAATTGGAACCTCCTCTTTCGCAACGTCAGGTCTCCACACTCAGCTCTTTCAAACCTGGCCTTAATTAATTATAACCCACCTTTTTTTCCCCCCAAGATATAGCCTCCTTCCCCCCCTGCCTCTTCTTCTTTTGTCTTCAGTTTCTCCAGTTTTAGAGTTATGCCATGCGTTGTGAATGACTGGTGTGAAAGCGCTTTGATTTGTCTCTGCACAAGATTTCAGCGCTATATAAATAATACTAATTATTATTATTATCATTATATAGACAATATATATATATACCGTGCCGAGTTTCGAACCCATAACCCCATTCCTGGGAGAACCTTTCATCAAGAAGAGGAGCAACACTTGTTCACCGTCTTCTCCACGCGGCCCCCAGACCTCCACAGCTTAGTCGTGGTGGTGGTTCCTGTCCTCCCTCCCCCGTCCCCACCCTTACCCCCACCCTCCCTCTCCCTCCTCTTCACCTCGCGAATCTTGGAGATAAGCGTGACGAACACTTGCTCGATGTTGGCCAAGGTCAAGGCCGAGGTCTCCACGAAGAGGAGTCCGAAAGCCTCTGCGTACTGGGCGGCCACCTCGCTGGGCACCACCCTCTGCTCGGCGAGGTCACTCTTGTTGCCTACCATGATCATAGGCTGGTTGTCTCCCGTGTATTTCACAGCCTGGGAGAGATGGAACTGGAGGTTGTCGAAACTGCGGGCTTGCGTCACGTCGTAGACAAGAACCACCCCGTGGGAGCCTCGGAAGTAGCAGCTGGTGACCGCCCGGAAGCGTTCTTGGCCAGCCGTGTCCCAGATCTGGATCCGGCAGCGTTCCCCGCCCACCGTGAGGTCCTTGAGGCCGAAGTCCACCCCGATGGTCGGGGGGTAGTGGTCTGGTGCGTTGTGGTCGACGAACTTGCGGATGAGGGTTGTTTTGCCCACCTGGGTGAAACGAAAGGATGGATGGATTGAATGAACGAATGAATGATTGAGTAAATGAATGAATGAAAGAATTATGGGGAACGGAAGGTGGGAAGGAAGGAAGGAAGAATGAGAGGAAGGGTAGATGAATGGAAAGAAGGAAGGAAAGAAAGGAGGAAAGGAATAAAGGAAGGAAGGATGGATGGATGGACGGAAGAAAGGAATACAAAAACAAAGAAAGAAAGAAAGAGAGGAGGGGAGGGGGAGGGGAGGAGGGAGGGGGAGAGAGAGAGGGAGGGAGGACGGAAGGAAGGAAGGATGGATGGATGGGTGGAAGAAATGAAAGAAGTAAGGAATCATAGAAGAAATGAAGGACGGAAGAAAGAAAGGAAGGAAGGAAGAAAGGAAGGAAGGAAGGAAGGAAGAAAGAAAGAAAGGAAAGAAGAATTGAACAAAGAAAGGAGGGAAGAAAAGAAAGAAAGGAAGGAAGGAAGGAAGAAAGTTCACCCCGATGGTCGGGGGTAGTGGTCCGGTGCATTGTGGTCGACGAACTCGCGGATGAGGGTTGTTTTGCCCACCTGGGTGAATGACTGACTGACTGACTGGCTGACTGAATGAATGAAACATGTGGGGATGAATATAGTGATGGAGGGATCGATGGATGAAAGGAAGAAAGACTGAAAGGTAGAAAGGAAAGAAGGAGGGCAAAAAGGAGTAAAGGAAGAAAGGAAGGAAGGATGGATGGATGGATAAAATGAAGGATGGAAGGAAAGATGGACTGGTGAAAGAAAGGAAGAAAGAAAAAATGGATGGATGGATGGATGGATGGATGCGGAGGAAGAAAGGGCAGATGCGTGGATGAACGAAAGGAAGGAAGAAAGGAAGGGAGGAAGGAAGGAAAAATCAAGGAAGGAAGGAAGGGTGGATGGATGGAAGGATGGATGGATGGGGAGGAGGGAAGGACAGATGCGTGGATGAACGAAAGGAAGGAAGAAAGGGAGGGAGGAAGGAAGGAAGGAAGGAAGAAATCAAGGAAGGAAGGAAGGCTGGATGGATGGATGGGAAGGAAGGAAGGGCAGATGGGTGGATGAACGGAAGGAAGGAAGAAAGGGAGGAAGGAAGGAAGGAAGAAATCAAGGCAGGAAGGAAGGAAGGAAGGGCAGATGGGTGGATGAACGAAAGGAAGGAAGGGAGGGAGGGAGGTAGGGAGGAAGAAATCACGGAAGGAAGGAAGGATGGATGGACAGAAGGAAGGAAGGAAGTCTATCCCCAATGGTTGGAGGGGTAGTGGTCCTGTGCGTTGTGTTCGACGAATTTACGGATGAGGGTTGTTTTGCCCAATTGGGTGAATGAATGGGTGGATTGAATGAAACATGGGGGAGGAGGGGGGATTGGTTAAGGAAGGAAGGAAGGATGGATGGATGGATGGATGGACGGCAGAAAGAAAGGAGGGAAGGAAGGAAGGGAGGGGATAAGGAAAAAAGGAAGAATGAACGGGCAGAAGAAAGGAATACAGGAAGAAAGAAAGGAAGGAAGGAAGGTGGTGAAAAAGAAACCAAAAACACACATACACACACTAGCGCCCGCGCACGCACGCACGCACACACACACACCATTCCAAATACAAACTGAAACACATACACCCAACACCCACACACATACATGCATCCACCCCAACACCCACACACACACAAAACACGTACATATATATATATATATCTATATATATATAAAAGAGAAAAAGAAAAAACCTGTGAATCCCCAATGACGGTCAGTTTGTAGATGGCGTCATAGGTTGCACTGTGGGTGGTCTGCGCCATTCACGCCGCCGCATGGGTCTGTTCAACCAATCAACCAATCAGTCAACTAACCAACCAGTCAATAATCCATCCACCCACCCTCCCTCCCACCCATCAATCCATCCATTAATCAATCAGTCAATCAGCTAGTCAAAGCAGTAAGAAATCCTTCTGACCATCCATCCATTAATCAATAAGATAGTGAACACACCAGTTGATCATTCAGTCCATCCATCCATCCATCCACGAATTAGATAGTGAATACATGTTATCATTCAGTCCATCCATCCATCCACGAATTAGTGAATACATGTAATCATTCAGTCCATCCATCCATTCACGAATTAGATAATGAAAACATGTAATCATTCAGTCCATCCATCCATCCATCCATTCACGAATTAGATAGTGAAAACATGTAATCATTCAGTCCATCCATCCATCCACGAATTAGACAGTGAATACATGTAATCATTCAGTCCATCCATCCATCCACGAATTAGATAGTGAAAACAGGTAATCATTCATACATCCATCCACGAATTAGACAGTGAATACATGTAATCATTCAGTCCATCCATCCATCCACGAATTAGATAGTGAAAACATGTAATCATTCAGTCCATCCATCCATCCGCGAATTACATAGTGAATACATGTAATCATTCAGTCCATCCATCCATCCATCCACGAATTAGATAGTGAATACATGTAATCATTCAGTCCATCCATCCATCCACGAATTAGATAGTGAATACATGTAATCATTCAGTCCATCCATCCATCCATCCACGAATTAGACGGTGAATACATGTAATCATTCAGTCCATCCATCCATCCACGAATTAGATAGTGAAAACAGGTAATCATTCATACATCCATCCACGAATTAGACAGTGAATACATGTAATCATTCAGTCCATCCATCCATCCACGAATTAGATAGTGAAAACATGTAATCATTCAGTCCATCCATCCATCCACGGATTAGATAGTGAAAACATGTAATCATTCAGTCCATCCATCCATCCACGAATTAGACAGTGAATACATGTAATCATTCAGTCCATCCATCCATCCACGAATTAGATAGTGAAAACATGTAATCATTCAGTCCATCCATCCATCCTAGTCAAAGCACCAGACTCAATCATTCAATCAGTCAACGCACCAGTTACTGTAGTCAATACGTAACCCAGTCAGTCATCTGGTTAGTCCAACAACACATCAAACAATTAGTCCATCAACCAGTCAGTCAGATAGTCAACCCACCAGTCACTCACACACACACACACACAGGGGGCGGGTGGGCGGGTGTGTGTGTGGGGGGGGGGGAGAACAGAGACAGAGAGAGGGGGGGGGCACACAGACACACAGACAGAGATACAGACAGACAGACAAAAAATGAAATAACAGACAGAAACAGATATATAAATATATATATATATATATATAAAACCAGAACCTTTTTGCACACAAGCTGTTTTTCATCGGAGCTAGGTACGCAACTGCCGTCCTCTATCTAAAAATTATAATTATCTCCCTTTAACCTAACTTCGCAGTGAAACAATGGAGGAGCAGAGGAAAAAGGAGGAGGAAGAAGAAGAGGGAGTGGAGGAGGAAGCAGAAGAGGAAGAGGACTGAGAAAGATCATGAAGAAGAAGAAGAAGAAGAGGAGGAAGAAGAGGGAAAGGAAGAAGAGAAGATGGAGGAGAAGCGTGATGTGTGCGGACAGTGAACGCAAATATTGTGTGACCTGTAGGTCCCTGTGTATGAGGCTATTGGTACCCCCTGCTGCTTTTTACCCCGGGATCAAATCTGGCTAGCACTCGAAGACTAGCCCGGAATGTCACTCAAGGGTAAACTTCAACCAGTCAAAACTTAAAAGAGGACTCTAGCATCATGCTAAAAAAACAACAAAACACAAAAAAACAAAAAAAAGGCAAATGGGCAAATAATTACAGAACTTTGCATTAAAGTGAACACATCTGCACATTAACTAACAACACTGACCTTGCACTGTCACTTTTTTTTTCTTTTTTTTTTAAATGCATGTGCTCTGATTAGCTTTTGGAAATTCCTCAGTTCCAACTGAAGGGTTGGGTTTCTTTGTTTTTCTTTGTTTGGGTTTCTTTGTTTCGCCGGCCCGGGAGTGATCTGCTTCGCAAGTCAGCCACAGCGAATGTGAGTCTCCGAACTTGTTACGTCATGACATACTTCAGTGTCGGCCTCAAAGACGACTCGAAGTTTCACTCAGTGATACATTTCTATAACTTAAGTCTGGTTATTGTTGTCAGTGTTGTTGAAGTTGTTCTTTTAACTTTAAGACACACAGTATATCGATTTGCTTTAAAAAGTACTGAACGAACCATCACTATCTAAAATCATGTATGTAAGCCATAAATCTAGCCACTGAACACACACCCCTCCGCCCACCCACCCCTAGCCCCCCGCGGCTCAGCTGAAAGGCACAGACCTCAAACAACCCCCCACCCCTACACATTCCTTTGCTTGATTAAACCCGCTGAAAGGATGTACTGTATTTCCAACAAGGGAGGGGCGAGGTGGGACTTGCCGTAAGTAACCCCGTTGAGTCAATCAGCGGAGGCCAGCACACTGAGACAGACTCCTCAGTAGCCCGGGGAAATAAAACAGCAGGTGGGTATTTTGAAATAGTTACACCGTCAGTCGTGACATCCTGTTCCGCAATATATTTCACTGAATGGAGGTGAACTTGGGCACGTCATCATTAATTTAATTTGGCATTATTAAACTCGATTTTTTGGACAAAGTCCTATATTTTTAGCATCCTAATTTATTGCACCTGTTCTACCGGCAATTTTTCTGAATGTGTGAAACGATATTACCATTACTGAGTAGATATTGTTACCAATTTTCAGTGGATTTCGACTTTTATATTGTACGTTATTCTACTCAATTTTGATGCGTTTTCAGTCAATGATAGACTAACGTGCCACCACTTCTGTATTAGATCCCACAAACCATGAAACTGAGACCAACTGGGACGCTAAAATAGGACACTGGGTGGTTGCTTGTTTCTGTTGTTCGTTGTTGCTGAAAAGTGGCACATTTGTTGAACGCATTTCTCTTTTGCTTTTGCTGGTAAATATGGCGGCAGTAGATTGTATATAGTTCGGCCGGCTACTTTCTGAACAAATATATGTCGTTCCGTGAACTCAAATCACAACGTCAATAAGGTGTGGTCGAAATTTTTGCATCGTTCATTAAAAGCTTCTTTTTTTTCTTCTTCTTCTTCTCTCTCTTTTTTTTTTTTTTTTAATTTTTTTTTTTTTATCCTGGGCAAACGAAACGTTTTGTTCAAATCTGAATATACTTTGAAGTTTGTCCAGGCAAATGCAGAAAAATGCTGGGCCCTCCAGCGAGGATAATGACTCACATTCATAATCCATGCTCAGGGGCATCGCGACGGGAATTTTTGTCCTCATAGGCACTTGCAATAAAGATAGGAAAAGAAATATATATAATCATCATCATGCAACCGAGAGTGACTAGAGTCTCATTTGCTGTCTGGACTGCCCGGTGATAGTATGCAGAAAACACACGCACGCACACACACGCACTCCTCTCATGTGCAAACATAAGCGCGCGCACACACACACACATCATGTGTACGTGTACACACAAACTGACACACATGCATACACTGACGCACAAAACACTCCGTGACACACTGATGCACGCACGCGCGCACACACACATAGGGCAGGGCGCGCACACACACGAACACTGGCACACAGACGCACGCACGCGGCACGCACGCACACACATACACGCCGCGGCGTGCGCATGCACGCACACCAGCACACACACGCGCGAGCGCATGCACGCACACACACCGGCACATACACATGCAGAGAAAGGGGGTCGGTCGTTGACACCATTACCAGAGATAATGTAAAAAGCCTACAGACGGTTTTCTTCTCCTTATCATTACCATCATCACCATCATTATTACTGTTACTATATGACAGAACAGCTACAGACAGACACACACTGACACACATACATACACGCACGCGCGCGCACACGCACACACAAACGACGCGCGCGTGACAACTTGAATATACCACGTTTTTATCTTTCCTGTATTTCATACAAAGACAAAATATAATATGCTTACGTTGTTGCTTCTTCTTGACATATGTCATGCTTATGTTGTTGCTTTTTCTTTTTCCTTTTCTTCTTCTTTCAAATTAAACCCTCGATCGTTATCAGTCTCAGCTAGCGCCTGTGCAAAAGCTGGATCATGAATCACATTCTCATTACAGATCAAAATCTGTACTGGGTGACAGGAGTGACTTTCAAACGGAGATCTAAATTTAGCCACACACGTACATTTCGATCCCAGCACAGTTTATCAGTTAATCGTCTTGTCATATGCCCTGTGGTTTGAATACTCCGCAAAATTGGCATTTAGCTCCAAAAGTCGAAAATAGCGTTCAAAGTTTCATTTGGTGGCTGCACTGGATACTGGCTGCTGAACTGTATTTCTTTTTCAAAATCAAAGGGCTCGTCTGTTTCTGTTTGTTCGTCTGCCCGAATATAGTTTCGTATAAAAGAGTATTTTGGTACTATTTTTTGTCTGTTTGAATACATATTGGACTAATGGAGCATTTTGGTATTTTTAGCTAATCCATCCGCGTATAGCTTGTACTGAAAAGAGCATTTTAGTACTATTTGTTCAGTCATCTGTCCGTATCTTTAGTTTGGTATATTTAGTTTCGAAGAGTACTTTAATTGGTACCATTTTGTTCGTCTGTCCGTTTCATGAGCATGAATTATGTACGTCCTTGGCCCGTTTGCAGTATGTTTGGTTTGGCCTTCATTGAAAGAATATTTTTGCCACAGTACTATTAAAGGTTTGTTCATCTGTTCGTAATTCAGTTTGGATTAAAAGAGTATTTTAGTACCATTTCAGTATTCGTCTGTCCGTACATCTAGTTTGATTTAAAGATTATTTTAGAACTATTTGTCCGTTCTTTCGTGTATATAAACTTCAGTTAGATATAATGAGTGTTTGGCACAATATTTGTAGGTCTGCCCATGATTAGGCTATATATTGTTTTGATTAAACGAGTTAGTTTGGAGTAAACGAGTATTCTGGTACTATTTCTTTATCAGTCTGTTCGAATTTATATAATGAATATGGATTAAAAACCTAATGCTTTGGTACTGTAATTGTTCGCCTATCCGTATATATAGTCTGGATTATTTTGGTGTTTGGTACTATATTTGTACGTCTGTCCATGATTAGGCTATATACTGTTTTGATTAAACGAGTCAGTTTGGAGTAAACGATATTTGTTCGCCTGCCTGTCTCATCTGTGTGTGTGTGTGTATTGTCTGTCCGAGTTTGTCTGTCTCTTTCGTTGTCTCTGCCGCCGTATCCAGTCTCTCTTTCTCTGTATCTCTCTCTGTACGTCACTCGCTCTGTTCTTGTCCAAAGCCTTCACCCATAGAAACCAGTATCTTTGGTTAATGACGCATGATTACATACCAATCTGCCCATCTATCTTTTGTCTTTTTCTTCTTCTTTCTGTCCCTATCTCTCTGTCTCTGTGTGTGTGTCTTACTCTGTCCTTTCTCTCTTTTCTACCCTTTGTTTGCTTTACATATATTGGCGCTGTTCTTTATAATGGATGTTAACACGGAAGCCCCCCCTCGCCCCCCCCCCTCCCCCCCTCTTACCCCTGTTGTCACGGCCAGAAAGGCCTAAACAATAAACCATTCAGACTTCAGACTTCAGACCTCTCTCTGTACGTCTCTTTCTGTGTGTCTCTGTCTGTCTCAGTGTCTGTGTGTCTGTGTGTGTGTCTGTCTGCCTCTCTCTTTGAGCGCGCGCGCACTCTCTCTCTCTCTCTCTCTCTCTCTCTCTCACACACACACACACACACACACACACACACCGCAACACACTCACACTATATA
>NC_134908.1:3837344-3857344 GCF_041734735.1 Babylonia areolata
TGTGTGTGTGTGTGTGTGTGACGTTGTGTGTGTGTGTGTGTGTGTGTGTGACGTTGTGTGTATGTGTGTGTGTGTGTGTGTGTGTGTGTGTGTGTGAGTGTACTGACGGATATGTGTGTGTGTGTGTGAGAGAGAGAGAGAGAGAGAGAGAGAGAGAGAGGGAGAGAGAGAGAGGGAGACTGAGAGAGTGTGTGTGTGTGTGTGGTGTGTGCGCGCTCGCGGCGTGTGTACTGTGTCACAGTGTGTGTGTGTGTGTGTGTGTGTGTGTGTGTGTGTGTGTGTCAGTGTACTGACGGATGTGTGTGTGTGTGTGTGTGTGTGAGAGAGAGAGAGAGAGAGAGAGAGAGAGAGAGAGAGAGAGAGAGAGAGAGAGTGTGTGTGTGTGTGTGAGTGATACTGCCGGTGTGCCGGTGTCACCGGCTGATTCCTACATGTACATCAACGGCACATGCGCACGCACTATGTACACCGTTCCAGCCAACTGAATGAACCAGCTCCCACAACTGACTGACTCAAACGCATACAGAAAGAACAAAAAAGGACAGTTTCAGAATAAACTGTCGTAATAATCAAACTTCTGACTGAATTCTCTATTATGTATGTATACTTATAATAATAAGTGTATGGCTTGACCAGCCATACGGACATGCTGATACATCGGTCTCCATTCCAAGCATACTTTATCAGTGCCGGTGACGTCAGTGCACCGCAGCGGAGAATGACAATTCGCTGCACTGACGACCATAGCCACACGCTTTAGACTTTTTTTTTTTTTTTTTTTTTTTTTTTTAAAGACTGACATATTTTTGTTTGTTTCAATTTCTGCAAACCCCACTGACAATCCCTTTTTTTAATTTTTTTTTTAAAGCATTTTATTTTTTTATTTTTCCATTTTTATAACACATGGACAATTGACATGAAGGCATAAATGAATAAATATATATATTGGGAAAAGAGAAAAGACAAATCTGACAAAAACAAAACATAGTAACAATAGGAAAATAAAAGAAAAACAAACAACAACATAAAAAATGAACAAACAAACAAACAAACAAAAAACAAAAAAAAAACAAACAAACAAAACAACAACAACAAACCACACACACATATAATTGATATACACAAATAACATTCTAAGCACAAACAACTGAGAATGTTTGAATAAGTCATTTTAAATAAGTCTTCAACAACAACAAAAGTAATAGATACCCATATCCCTACATATCAACTTGCACCATTTTTTTCAACATCTAACTTAGTTGTGTTTTACTGTTTCCATTTCCATACATGGTTTTGAAATATTGTTTTGTTATATGTTGTTTCTAATTTAAAGGTAAGTATGGCAACCATTTTATTTTGAAGATGTGTGTTTCACATGCCGGATCTTAGCATGACAATCCTACTCCCCCCCCCCCCCCCCCCCAACCCCCACCCCCCCACCCCGACCCCCGACCCCCCCCACCCCCACCCCCGGCCTCAACCAACCCCTCTCAGTCAGTCCTTCACAAGCCCCGTTTCCCACGGTACTCACTGTTTCTTTCTCAGTCTTCTTCAGTCGTACAGCATAAAGTAGACCAATATGCAAGACCTTTATTCATGACTGTCCGATAATATTAGGCCGGGGGCTTCACGGCAACGGATGAGGTTTTCATGTTCATATTACTTGGGAACTCGTGAAACTCGGAAAAGGTATCGTGTCACCGCGTCCCCCGCCGGGGTACCAAAAGCATGATGTAAGATGACGAATTTTGTTTGCTTTATAAACTGTCTTGAGGAAGGTCAGTTTTTCATTTGTTCTATTCAACTCTGCCGGGTTTGTGTGTGTGTGTGTGTGTGTTTGCACTGTACGTAATATACTGTGGTGGATTAAAAAAAAAATCGGTGTTTTGTATATACTTATAAAATTAAACATGTCTGCTGTGTATATATGTGAATGTCATAATTATTATCATCATTTTTTTGGGGAAAAAAATCTGGTCTATTATCACAAAATGTCAAATTTGGTTAGAAGTGATCTTCATGCAGTCATGTATAAAATTAAGCCATTTTTTCGAAAATTACGAAAAACTCCTTCCCAGCAACATATTTGTATAAAAATGGCGGCTTGCAGACAACACTCCTGACAACATCCTGTAAACATTCGTGTTCGTGTAGATTCCCTGTTCCAAACATATTCAGTTAAAATGGCGATGATCGCAAAGAACCGCATCAAAAGTGCGTGGACTCCACTAAGTAATGAAGAGACGAATAATAAGGTAGGAGACAAGATGGATACATCTCTTTTTCTCACATCTTTGACTCTTCGATAGCTTCGAATCGTGTAAAAACATGACTTCGGGTAAAGTGTCAGTCACAAAATTTGGTTCACAAGGTATTACAGGGTACCTGTTTGATTTGCACAGCCAGTAACATTCGTTAGACTGTCCGTAATTTAATACATTGCCTGTTATGTTTTTATGTGCTATTTTTAGTTCTGCAGAAACCGTTAACAAAAACGTTGGTGTGCTTGATCTAATCCAATCAGCTTCTGTATCTGTATCTGTTGGGTACATCGCTGTGGTCAAGATTATGGCTTTATCGCGACGGGTGGGGGTGTGTGCGCAGCTTGGCAGGTTCACTGTTAGGATGTTAATAGTTTTTTGAAGATCTCAGGAGTTGGTGTTCTTACTATAATTATTTTCTTCCAGGTGGTTCCAGTCTTTTACTGTGCTAACAAAAAATGACTGTTTGTATTGCTCTGTATGACATCTGCTGACTTTGAATGTTCTTGTGTTGTTTCTTATGTGATTAGAGATCGCACTGGTGGTGTTGTACAGATCGCCAGATGTTCGTGGCCTTATGAGTCGTCCTGGTTTTTCGGGGGTTAAGTACTCAGCAGGTGGTATGGCCGGTACCAACCTCTCAGCCACCTTGTAGAGGAAGATGAGGCATAGATCCTGTCTGCGCTGTTGGAGTGTCGGCAGTTGCAGAGTGTGAAGCATCTTGGCGATGGAGCTGGGTGTTCTGGATTTATAATCGCCGGTTATGAACCGGGCAGATAGCTTGATCAAAACCCGAGCGATTCAGTCACTTGTTTTGGTTTTTAAAGGCATTGCTGTAAACTGACAGCATACCCAATTGGTTCGCACAGTCATTGACGTGTGTAGATCAATGAAGAATCAGTCTAGATTAGATAACTTTCCCCAACATTGTGATCTACAACCTTAATCCCCTCCACCTCTCTCTCTCTCTCTCTCTCTCTCTCTCTCTCTCTCTCCCTCCCTCTCTCTCTCTCTCATATGAGTCTCTCTCCCTTTCACTCTCTCTATTTCTTTCTCTCTCTCACTTCTCTTTCCACTCTCATTTTTTTATGGTGTTTGTGTGTGTGTGTGTGTGTGTGTGTGTGTGTTAAGAGCAGAATGAAAGACTCAAATAGAGTAGAAAAGAAAAAGAACTAATAATCTTTTAGGCTATTTTAAATACATCTATTTTACTGTTTCTTTGTTGGAAACATTGTTTTTCTTCCATATTTGATTTTGTATTTTTTATTTTATTTTTTTTTTTTTATACTGCTCTTAATAATTTTTTTCTGGTTTAGTATCTTTGAATATCAGTATCTATTTTCTATTATGAGAATAAATAATGTTTGATCGGCAATTTTTTGTTTTTGTTTTGGCAGATCTTTGAGGAGAGAAGAGGTCTGATTGGAAAATGGGTATGTATCTGAGCACAAATCTTAATATATATATATATATATATATATAGAGAGAGAGAGAGAGAGGGAATATTGGATGAAATGATACGCAGAACTCAATTACTTCGAGAACAAAGTATGTGGCAGTAGATATTTTATTTGCAAGAAGGAAAGAAAGGGAAAAAAAATGATTGCACATATATAGTATATGATTTTTTTTCATAAAATAAATCATCTTTGAAATAAATCATCTTTGAATAATAATCAGCATTATTCATACTTTAAATAAAATATGTATCACCTTGGGGGTGGGTGGGGGGTGGAAGCACATTGAACATTTCTGATGTTGAATCTGAGAATAAAAAGATACATTATTAAAAATACATTATTTATGGAAATGTTAGCCTTAATCTCAAGTTTGTTTGTAATAAGGTATTAATTACATTTTGTTTTTTTGTTTTTTGTTGACACTACAAATCTGGGATGAGCTCCCAAGGCTCTGATCAAAACATTAGGTTTTTTTTCCTTCTTTTCTAAACAGCAGGTGTGGGGTCAGTCATATGGAACAGTCTGTTCATTATACATACATACATAAATACACGCATGCACACACACACACACACACAAAGGCCCTTCCCCACAAACGCCAGAAATTGAGAATGTGCAGCGCCCTAACGACCACACCTGGTTTTGGGACTGGTGACAGTGACGGTATTATCATTATTATTATCACTATGACTGGTATAGTAGTAGTAGTATTTAGTAGTAGTACTAGTAGTAGTATCATTGTTATCATCATTATCATTGTTGATATCTTCATCATTACAGTATTATCGCTACTATTATCATTATGACTGTTGGTGTTACTGTTATTATGACGAGTTGTAGTAGTCATCGTATCAAAATTACTCGTCGTAGTAGTCTTAGTATCAAAATTATTATCATCATTATCATTATTAATAATATTTCATCAATTCAGTAGTATCATTGTGACTATCATTATAACTGTTACTGTTTTTATGATTGCTAGTAGAAGTAGATCAGGTTTTGGGACCAGTGACAGTGACAGTATTATCATTATTATCATTATCATTATTTATTATTATGACTATTATTATCATTACAGTGGTAGCAGTATCATCATCGTTATCATATTATCATCACTTTTATCATTATGATTGTTACAATTATTATGACTAGTAACGGAAGAAGTAGTAGTAGCATCATTATTATCATCATTATCATATTATCATTACTGTTATCATTACGATTTTTGCTATTGTTATGACTTGTAGTAGAAGAAGTAGTATCATCATTATTATCATCATCATCATCATATCATTAATGTTACCATTATGACTGTTCCTACTATTATTACGACTAGTAGTGAAAGGAGTAGTAGTATCATCATTATTTTCATTATTATTAATATCATCATCATTAACATCATCGCTATTATTATCATTACCGTATAATATCGTTATCATCATTGTCATCCAAAACAAAAAAAAACAACAACAACAAAACCTCCCCCAAAAAAATCATCGCTGTCATTATCATCACCATGCAATATTATTATCATGATCGTTATCATCATCGTCATCGTCATCGTCACCAGTACCAGAAGTGGAGTGACGAGCAGAGGAGGCGGGTGCTGGAGGACCTGATGACCCTCAGCAAGCGGCGGCAGCTGGAGTTCGTCAGAGACGTGGTGCACGACCGCGTCCCGCCGGCCAGCGTCGACTTCACACGCCTCTTGCCCAGAGTGATCTCCCTTTACATCTTCTCCTACCTTGACCCCACCAGCCTCTGTAGGGCATCACGGGTGAGGGTGTTCGGACGTGGCGTGCATGCGCACGAATGCATTCACGCGCGTGTGCGCGTCCACAAGCATGCGTGAATGAACACTCGCGCATGTGCACACATGCATCCACGCATGCATGCATGCATGCATGCATACATGCGTATGCACACGTAAACACTCACTCACCTGCAAGCATGCATACACACACATGCACATACATGCACACATGAAGATGCGAGCATGTGCACACATGCACACATTTTTTTTTTTTTTTTTTAATTTGTTTGCTTGATCTATCAGTGAATATAAATTGAAAGGTTGTTTTGTTTTGGTTTTGTCTAAACATTTTAGTGTGAATTTATTTATTTGTGCACACATATTGAAAAAAAAAAATTGTTTGCTTGAACTATCTGTAAATATAACTGATAAGGAAAGGGTTTTTTTGTTGGTTTTTTTTTGTTTGTTTGTTTGTTTAACGAGTTCACCACCATAAGTTTATTTATTTCATTCTTCTCCAGTTTGTGTGTCCCTTCTGCGTGTGCGTCTGTTGTGTGCGTGCTAAGAGAATGGCAAAATCGTGGTGGTGGAGGTGCTGACTGTCCCTTGATGCCTGTGTTTGTTTCTTCTTCTTCTTCTTCTTCTTCTGCATTCACTCGTATGCACACGAGTGGGCTTTTACGTGTAGGACCGTTTTTACCCCGCCATGTAGGCAGCCATACTCCGTTTTCGGGGGTGTGCATGCTGGGTATGTTCTTGTTTCCATAACCCACCGAACGCTGACATAGATTACAGGATCTTTAACGTGCGCATTTGATCTTCTGCTTGCATATACACACGAAGGGGGTTCAGGCACTAAGCAGGTCTGCACATGTGTTGACCTGGGAGATCGGAAAAATCTCCACCCTTTACCCACCAGGCGCCGTCACCGTGGTTCGAACCCGGGACCCTCAGATTGACAGTCCAACGCTTTAACCACTCGGCTATTGCGCCCGTCTGTGTTTATTTCATCCCAGTATACTTTGTCCTATATGTATTTTTGTTTTTGTAAGCGCTTAGGGCTTTGGTAAGATTAAGCGCCATAAATGCCCATTATTATTATTATTATTATTATTTTACCTGTGAACCAGGTGTCGTGGTACTGGCACGACCTGTGTGAGCGTGATGAGCTGTGGATGCCGCGCTGTGTCCGTGTGGGGTGGTACCTGCCCTTCACCCCCAGTCCTTACGAGCGCGGCGTGTGGAAACGGCTCTTTGTGGAGAACATCAAGATGCTCATCGTCATGGCTCCCAAGGTAGGGGGAGTCCATTATGACTGATGATAATGATAATAATGATGATAGTATATGATATGATAGTCAGTCGTGTCCGACTATGACCATCAGAACAACAGAGGAGGCAACTGCTGTTCCGACTATTTGGGCTAGAATTTGATTATAGTGGAGAGTGTCTTGCCCAAGTACATCCCCACTCTCTCGGCCAAGAGGGTTTTAGGACAGTCGGCGTTGGGATGGTTCCCAAAGGCCAGCTAGCCCCCCCAAGGCTGCAGCACTAAGAGCCAGTGCAATTTTGCCTCCTAGTTTGAGAGTCATAGTCCTTCACAAAAGACTAAGCTGTAAATGGTTTCCCATTGACTGGAGAAACCATTGATAATACAGCTCTCACTTTGCTGTTGGCCCAAATGTAAACTTATGTCAATCTGTGATATAAGCTGAGTGTTGGGCCTAGTGATGATAGTAATAATAATGATAATAACAATGGTTACTTGTTGAGCGCCTTCCTCCCTTAAAGGGAGCTCAAAGCGCTTTACAGTAAACATTGCACACACACACACACACACACACACACACACACACACTAACTTACAAAAGGAAGAAGAAAAAATAATGATTTAACGCACAAAAGCATGTAACAGATTCAAAGACTGTGCGTACTGAATTACTTAACCCCTGAAAATGGAATATGGCTGCCTACATGGCAGGGTGAAAACAGTCATGCACGTAAAAGCCCACTCGTGTACATAACGAGTGAACGTGGGAGTTGCAGCCCACAAACGAAGAAGAAGAGAAAGAAGAAATTACTTAATTACACATGCACGCGCACACACACACACACACACACACAAGAGAATTAGCTTTGCTTATAACTGAATGTCGTTGGAAAGGGATGGAAGGTCTGTCATTTTTAAAAAGATGTGTTTTTTCGACCAGTTTTAAAGGATTGAAATGAGGGAGAGTGGCGAAGATTATCATGGATACTTATATGGCGCCGCTCCCCCGGTCAGAGGTCAAGCTCTTAAGCGCTTTTGAAACTCAAGAGTCATTTTCACAACAGGCTGCCTACCTTGGTAGAGCTGACTGATACTTATATAGCGCCTGCCTTTGGTCAGAGACCAACGTCTAAGCACCGTACCGAGTCATTTGCACAATCAGCTGCCTACCTTGGTAGAACCATCTGATACTTATATAGTATGTATCCTCAGTCAGAGACCAAGCTCTTAAGCGTTCTATAAGCATAGTCATTTGCACTAAAGGCTGTCTACCTTGTTAGAGCTACCTGATAATAATATAGCATGTACCCGTGATCAGAGACTAAGTTCTAAGCACTTTGTATTTAGAGTCATTTGCACAGTAGGCTGCCTATTGGGTAGAACTGACTGATACACTACATTACAATGCAATACAATACAATACAATACAATACAATACAACACAGTTACGAACAGAGAGCAGAAAATCCCGACCGTTCACATGGCAGAAACCTCCAAAACTGACGCTGGACAAGCTGAACTCCCGCGAGAAGCGGAGCAGCAGCAAGAAGAAACCCACTCCGGAACAGACCCCCTGGAGGGGCTCGGATCCAGTGCCCAAGGACACCTGGCGCTTCAACGTGCTGGAGAACGACGAGGTGGTCAAGAACGTCCAGAAGATGTGAGTCTTGTCAGCGTTGAGTCTGTCGGTGTCAAGTGTTCTCCGAGTCTGTCTGTGAGTCTGTCAGTGTTCTCTGAGTCTTTCTGTGAGTCTGTCAGTGTTCTCCGAGTCTTTCTGTGAGTCTGTCGGTGTCAGTGTTCCCCGAGTCTGTCTGTGAGTCTGTCAGTATTCTCCGAGTCTGTTGGTGTTCTCCGAGTCTGTCGGTGTTCTCTGAGTCTCTCTGAGTCTTCCTGTGAGTCTGTCAGTGTTCTCCGAGTCTTTCTGTGAGTCTGTCAGTGTTCTCCGAGTCTTTCTGTGAGTCTGTCAGTGTTCTCCGAGTCTTTCTGTGAGTCTGTCAGTGTTCTCCGAGTCTTTCTGTGAGTCTGTCAGTGTTCTCCGAGTCTTTCTGTGAGTCTGTTAGTGTTCTCTGAGTCTTTCTGTGAGTCTGTCAGTGTTCTCCAAGTCTCTCACTGAGTCTTTCTGTGAGTCTGTCAGTGCTCTCCGAGTCTTTCTGTGAGTCTGTCAGTGTTCTCTTGAGTCTTTCTGTGAGTCTGTCAGTGTTCTCTTGAGTCTTTCTGTGAGTCTGTCAGTGCTCTCTTGAGTCTTTCTGTGAGTCTGTCAGTGCTCTCTTGAGTCTTTCTGTGAGTCTGACAGTGTTCTCCGAGTCTTTCTGTGAGTGTGTCAGTGCTCTCCGAGTCTTTCTGTGAGTCTGTCAGCACTCTCTTGAGTCTTTCTTGAGTCTGTCAGTGTTTTCCGAGTCTTTCTGTGAGTCTGTCAGTGCTCTCTTGAGTCTTTCTGTGAGTCTGTCAGTGTTCTCCGAGTCTTTCTGTGAGTCTGTCAGTATTCTCCAAGTCTTTCTGTGAGTCTGTCAGTGTTCTCTTGAGTCTTTCTGTGAGTCTGTCAGTGTTCTCTTGAGTCTTTCTGTGAGTCTGTCAGTGTTCTCCGAGTCTTTCTGTGAGTCTGTCAGTGTTCTCCGAGTCTTTCTGTGAGTCTGTCAGTGTTCTCCGAGTCTTTCTGTGAGTCTGTCAGTGTTCTCCAAGTCTTTCTGTGAGTCTGTCAGCACTCTCTTGAGTCTTTCTGTGAGTCTGTCAGTGTTGTCTTGAGTCTTTCTGTGAGTGTGTCAGTGCTCTCCGAGTCTTTCTGTGAGTCTGTCAGCACTCTCTTGAGTCTTTCTGTGAGTCTGTCAGTGTTTTCCGAGTCTTTCTGTGAGTCTGTAAGTGTTTTCCGAGTCTTTCTGTGAGTCTGTCAGTGCTCTCTTGAGTCTTTCTGTGAGTCGGTCAGTGTTCTCCGAGTCTTTCTGTGAGTCTGTCAGTATTCTCCAAGTCTTTCTGTGAGTCTGTCAGCACTCTCTTGAGTCTTTCTGTGAGTCTGTCAGTGTTCTCTAAATCTTTCTGTGAGTCTTTCAGTGTTCTCCTAGTCTTTCTGTGAGTCTGTCAGCACTCTCTTGAGTCTTTCTGTGAGTCTGTCAGTGTTCTCTTGAGTCTTTCTGTGAGTCTGTCAGTGCTCTCCGAGTCTTTCTGTGAGTCTGTCAGTGTTCTCTTGAGTCTTTCTGTGAGTCTGTCAGTGTTCTCTTGAGTCTTTCTGTGAGTCTGTCAGTGTTCTCCGAGTCTTTCTATGAGTCTGTCAGTGTTCTCCGAGTCTTTCTGTGAGTCTGTCAGTGCTCTCCGAGTCTTTCTGTCAGTCTGTCAGTGTTCTCTTGAGTCTTTCTGTGAGCCTGTCAGTGTTCTCCGAGTCTTTCTGTCAGTCTGTCAGTGTTCTCCGAGTCTTTCTGTGAGTCTGTCAGCGTTCTCCGAGTCTTTCTGTGAGTCTGTCAGTGCTCTCCGAGTCTGTCTGTGAGTCTGTCAGTGTTCTCCGAGTCTTTCTGTGAGTCTGTCAGTGTTCTCCGAGTCTTTCTGTGAGTCTGTTAGTGTTCTCTGAGTCTTTCTGTGAGTCTGTTAGTGTTCTCCAAGTCTTTCTCTGAGTCTGTCGGTGTTCACTGAGATTTTGATGATAATAATGGTTCAATTTATAGAGTACATGCTGCACACGAGGCCTTGGTTTATAATCTCATCTGAATGACTAGACGCCCAATATGATTATCCAGTCAAACTTAGGAGAAAGGGTGAGAGTTTTTTTGTTGTTTTTTTTGTTTTCTTTTTGACTCACTTGTGTAAACAAAGTGAGTCTATGTTTTAACCCGGTGTTCGGTTGTCTGTGTGTGTGTGTGTGTGTGTGTGTCCGTGTGTGTCCGTGGTAAACTTTAACATTGACATTTTCTCTGCAAATACTTTGTCAGTTGACACCAAATTTGGCATAAAAATAGGAAAAATTCAGTTCTTTCCAGTCATCTTGTTTAAAACAATATTGCACCTCTAGGATGGGCACAAAATTTTTTTTTTTAAAGAAGTCTAATTATATGCAAACTGCATTTACTGTTATATTTATATTTTTTGTATTCTCTAAACTTGGCACTTTGACCTCTTATTCTGACACAACAACAAGAGGAGTCATTATTATCATTTTTTGTTCAAACAGGAACTTCTTTTGCTAAGCATGGAAGTTTTCTTTATTTTGCAAACGTTTTTGGTACAGATAGTTAAAAAAGGAAATTACTCTGTAATTAATGGTAGGGGACTTAATTCGAATCTGGTTAGGACTTCTTTTTTTTTTTTTTTTTTTTAACGCTAAGCTTTATAATAACAAATACAGAACACATTTTAACGATCAGATTTTTTTAAAAAGTGTATCACAAGTGAGTCTTGAAGGCCTTGCCTCTCTTGTTTTGTGTTGTGTTGTGCTGTGTTGTGTGAATGGAGGAAGGTGGCAGAATGGTTAAGACGCTCAGCTGCCAATACAGAGAGTCCGTGAGGGTGTGGGTTCGAATCCCGCTCTCGCCCTTTCTCCTAAGTTTGACTGGAAAATCAAACTGAGCGTCTAGTCTTTCGGATGAGACGATAAACCGAGGTCCCGTGTGCAGCACGCACTTGGCGCACTGAAAAAGAACCCATGGCAACGAGAGTGTTGTCCTCTGGCGAAATTACGTAAAATGAAATCCACTTTCATAGGTACACAAATATGTAAGCATGCACTCAAGGCCTGACTAAGCGCGTTGGGTTATGCTGCTGGTCAGGCATCTGCTCAACAGATGTGGTGTAGCGTGCATGGATTTGTCCGAACGCAGTGACGCCTCCTTGAGAAAGTGAAACTGAAACTGAAACTGTGTGAATGTAACTACACAAACAGAACAACAAATACAACAAATCGCAAGGCAGTAGTAAACACAGCAGTGGTGTTTCGTCGATCAGCGGTGTGTGTGTGTGTGTGTGTGTGTGTGTGTGTGTGATGATGTCGGTGCAGGAGGAGGAAGAAGGCCTACGGGTCAGAGGTCGACTCCATGGTGACCAACGCTCGCAGCAAGGTCAACTGCGGGAGCCACAGCCTCAACTCCATGCGTCGCTCGCAGTCCCTGTCTGTAAGTCTGTCCGTGTGTGTGTGTGTGTGTGTTACTGTTACTGTTACTGTGTGTGTGTGTGTGTTGTGTGTGTGTTGTGTGTGTGTGTGTGTGTTACTGTTACTGTTACTCTGTGTGTGTGTGTATGTGTGTGTGTGTGTGTTGTGTATGTGTTTGTGTGTGTGCATGTTGTGTGTGTGTGTGTGTTTGTGTGTGACAGAGAGACTGACAGAAAGTCAGACATATAATTTGTGTGTTTGTCTCCATTGGTATGTCTGTATGTATACATGTCTGTGTATTCCTCTGAATAGAATAGAATAGATTTTATTGTCATGAAACCGTAAGGTTTATAAGACACAGTTGCAATGGTAAATGAATGAACGAATGAAAAACACACAATTTATCAATCAGTTAATGCGGTAAATTGCAGCAGCATTCATACACAAATTTTCCTAATCTTGTTTGTATATATTCATCATCTGTTAGCATCACCTGACTGGGAATATGTCCTGTGTTATTCGAATTTTGAATATCCTTTAAAAATTGTTGCCTTAAGGTTTTATATTTAATACAATGATCAAGAAGATGGATTTCGTCTTCCAGGATGTTACACTTGTTGCACAATCTGTGTGTGTGTGTGTTTGTGTATGTGTGTGTGTGTATGTGTGTGTGTGTGTGTGTCATAGAGAGACTGACAGAAAGTCAGACATATAGTTTGTGTGTTTGTGTCCATTGGTATGTCTGTATGTATGCATGTCTGTGTATTCCTTTGTGTGTGTGTGTGTGTGTGTGTGTGAGTGTGTGAGTGTGTGTGTGTGTTATAGAGAGACTGACAGAAAGTCAGACATATAGTTTGTGTGTTTGTGTCCATTGGTATGTCTGTATGTATGCATGTCTGTGTATTCCTCTGTGTGTGTGTGTGTGTGTGTGTGTGTTGTGTGTGTGTGTGTGTGTGTGTGTGTGTGTGTGTGTGTGTGTGTGTGTGTGTGTGTGTCATAGAGAGACTGACAGAAAGTCAGACATATAGTTTGTGTGTTTGTGTCCATTGGTATGTCTGTATGTATGCATGTCTGTGTATTCCTCTGTGTGTGTGTGTGTGTGTGTGTGTGTGTGTGTGTGTGTGTGTGTGTGTGTGTGTGTGTGTGTGTGTGTGTGTGTGTGTGTGTGCCAGAGAGACTGACAAAGTCAGACATGTAGGTAGTTTGTGTGTTTGTGCCCATTGGTATGTCTGCATGTATGCATGTCTATGTATGCATATCTGTGTGTGTGTGTGTGTGTGTGTGTGTGTGTATGCAGCCAAGTGTGTGTGTGTTGTGTGTTTTCTGTGCAAGACAGATAAACTGACAGAAAGTCAGACATTTATATATGGAGTGTATATATATGTGTTTGTGTGTTTGTGTCCATTGTTACGTTTGTATGTAGGCATGTCTGTGTATGCATCTGTATGTGTGTGTGCGCGTGTGTGTGTGTGTGCGCACATGCATATGTACGAGACGAGACAGAGAAGAAACTGCACATGCTGACACGTTTTTCTCATGACACGAACACCCTCCCACACTGACCTCGAAACCCCTCATCCTCCGCGTGTGTCGGGGTGGGGGTGGGGGGGTGGGGGGGGGGTGCTGATTATCTGGTTGCGGTTTTCCGCAATTTATCTTTATTCTTATCTTATCTGTCTATTATAATCAATGTGCAGTATAGTAGGCTATGTTTATAATTATATTCAAATAATGTTTCTTAATTCTTTCTGTTTTTACATTAAGAATACTAGTTATTACCTGCAGTGTGTGGATGTATGTATGAAACGGTGTATGTGATATTTTTTTTACATTTGTATCTTCGTAATATTCATAAAAGCTGTTGTTGACTTTTACAGTTATGGTCCCCATGTTGTTTACTTGTCTGTGTTGTGATAATGCACCTGACCAAATTTCTCCAGTTGGAGATAATAAAGTTATTCTTATCCTATCTTATCTTATCTTATCTTATCCTCGAAACGCACAGCGACTGAGCGCCGGCATCACGACCTCCACGTCCATCGAGCGACCCCAGTGGGCCCAGCAGCGAGAGGTGACCTTGACCGGCACCTCCCGGCTGTCGCAGACGCACCCGGCAACTGGCGCCCTCACTCGGCCACCCCCTGTCAGCCCCGCCCCCAAAGCCGCCAAGCCGCCTGGTTCTCGTCCCATCACAGCACGATCGTCGAGAGACCCGCCCAGTACGTTGATGATGATGATGATGATTATTATTATTATTATCGTTATTACTGTTGTTGTTGTTGTTACGATAATGATAATGACGTTAATGGACACTGCACGATCGTCGAGAGACCCGCCCAGTACGTTGTTGATGATGATGATGATGATGATTATTATCGTTGTTACTGTTGTTGTTGTTGTTACGATAATGATAATGATGTTAATGGACACTGCACGATCGTCGAGAGACCCGCCCAGTACGTTGATGATGATGATGATGATGATGATGATTATTATCGTTGTTACTGTTGTTGTTGTTGTTACGATAATGATAATGACGTTAATGGACACTGCATGATCGTCGAGAGACCCGCCCAGTACGTTGTTGATGATGATGATGATGATTATTATCGTTGTTACTGTTGTTGTTGTTGTTACGATAATGATAATCACGTTAATGGACACTGCACGATCGTCGAGAGACCCGCCCAGTACGTTGTTGATGATGATGATGATGATTATTATCGTTGTTACTGTTGTTGTTGTTGTTACGATAATGATAATGACGTTAATGGACACTGCATGATCGTCGAGAGACCCGCCCAGTACGTTGTTGATGATGATGATGATGATGATTATTATCGTTGTTTCTGTTGTTGTTGTTGTTACGATAATGATAATGACGTTAATGGACACTGCACGATCGTCGAGAGACCCGCCCAGTACGTTGTTGATGATGATGATGATGATTATTATTATCGTTGTTACTGTTGTTGTTGTTGTTACGATAATGATAATGACGTTAATGGACACTGCACGATCGTCGAGAGACCCGCCCAGTACGTTGTTGATGATGATGATGATGATGATTATTATCGTTGTTACTGTTGTTGTTGTTGTTACGATAATGATAATGACGTTAATGGACACTGCACGATCGTCGAGAGACCCGCCCAGTACGTTGTTGATGATGATGATGATGATGATTATTATCGTTGTTACTGTTGTTGTTGTTGTTACGATAATGATAATGACGTTAATGGACACTGCATGATCGTCGAGAGACCCGCCCAGTACGTTGATGATGATGATGATGATGATTATCGTTGTTACTGTTGTTGTTGTTGTTGTTGTTACGATAATGATAATGACGTTAATGGACACTGCACGATCGTCGAGAGACCCGCCCAGTACGTTGATGATGATGATGATGATGATGATTATTATTATCGTTGTTACTGTTGTTGTTGTTGTTGTTACGATAATGATAATGACGTTAATGGACACTGCACGATCGTCGAGAGACCCGCCCCATACGTTGATGATGATGATGATGATGATGATTATTATCGTTGTTACTGTTGTTGTTGTTTTTATGATAATGATAATGACGTTAATGGTGATTATGATAGTTATATTTTTTAAATAATAATAATAATTAATAGATAATGATAATGATTGTTATTATTATATGTAATAATGATAATGTTAATAGTAATTATGATTGTTATATTTTTTATCATAAGAATGATAATAATAATTAATAAATAATGATAATGATTGTTATTATTATTATTGTTATTCTTGTTGCTATTATTATTGTAATTATGGTGTTTTTTTTATAATAATAATAATAATAACAATGATGATAGTAATGATAATAGTAATAATGATAATAATGAATGGTATCAAATAATGATAAAGGTGATTATGATGTGTATAATAATTCTTGTTATTTTCATTATCATTATCATTATTATCATTATTGTTATTGTTGTGGGTTTTTGTTGCTATTGTTTTTATCATTAGTATCATGACTATTGTAAGTAGCAGTAGTAGTAGTAGTATTGTCATTATCATTATCGTTATCATTAAAGACTTTTGTCCCAAAATTTCTGTACATGATTACGCTCCTGCAGATAACGTAGGACTCTGCCTTTTTTTTCTTTTTTTTCTTTTTTTTTTTTTTTTTTAAATACGAAACTTACACTCATAATCACCATTGTTTGTTTCAGGCCAAGACCTGTTCCCAGCCAAACCCTGGGCAGTGCCAGACAACGATTCAGACAACGACTAGTGCCATCGGTTGTGTTCTCGGTGTTGTTGGCAGCCAGCGAACTGCATGCCAAAGGACGAGGAGTTAGGAGTTTTTCCAAGCAAGCCTCCAAAACATTCAAACTTTCACAGAAGCCACTTCCGTTTCCTTGAGAGGGGGTAGACGTTACAGGCTATGTAGCATAACCTCCCCTTTTGTGGGGAGAAACAAAAAGGGTTAACATGAGCATGAACATGGATAGCGTGACCGTTTGTCTTCCTGTTCGATCCCACACACGTATGTGGATGACCGGTTTGTTCAGGAAATGTAAGAGACAAGGAGGGCTTCGTACCATTCATTTTCTAGAAATTGTAAATTTATGCTTCTTTTTTTTTCTGCATTAATTTGGGGCCCTCTCGCAAGCTGTAAGGTCAGGTCTGGAAAACATGAACGCAGAATAGTAGGGAACAGCTTCTTTCTTTCTTTGCACCAGTGGTATGAAGGATGGAAGATTGCACTGTGTTTTTTTTTTTGTATGGTATTGTATTGCGTTGTGTTGTATCGTAATATTTTGTCTCACTTGATATGAAAGATGAAGATTTCAGGTGGTTTTTTTTTGGTTATCATTTTGTATCGTGTTGTATTGTATTGTAATATCTTTTTGTAACTTTTAAAAAAAAAATAAAAAAAAAAAAAAAATTGTGCTGCTTATTCCAGGGGCAAGCGCAGTGCCACAGAGCAGCCAACCCCCCCCCCCACCCCCCCACCCCCACCCCCCGCATTACCCCCTTTTTTTGGTGTGCTTTTTTTTTTCTGTTAATCAGAACAAAAGTTTGCATGTTATTATGGTTTGCAATTTACTGTTCATTATTTTTTACTCTCTTCCGATCTTGTTCATTTTATTTGCTCTTTCTTCACCTTCAATATCTTTCCTTCACAGTTTTCAGTTCAGTTTCAGTGTATAAGGATTTCCTTCACAGTACTGCCTTGAATCACGGCATTGGCTTTGACCAGTTTGAGCCATTAAAGTTCGCTCGTTTTCATTTCTTCTTCATCAGGGATGGCATTTAGTTGGTATAGAAAATAAATATCTGTGGGAAGTCGGGATTAGTCGTGGATTTACGGGTGATTTACCCGAGAAAACCTTGGGCGTGAAATTTCTCTGTGTGTGTGCATTTGTCATGTCTCAATCTCAGGCAATATCTGCATTCCTGGCAATGGCCTTATCATCGTAGTCCATGTTTTTGTTTTTATGCAGTTTGCTGTCGCTCATATCAAGTCTTAGTTACAGCTCAGTGCAGTTTGACAAATACTGCCATGTTTCCAGTCATTTTAAAGCATTCAATTTTGGGCTAAAGAGGGGAAAAAAAAAGAGAAAAAGATTTAAAAAAAAGTGTAGCATCTTTGTTTACTGGTTTAAGTGTTAGAAAGAAGAGTTTTCTGTATGTTAGCTGAAAAAAGAGCTTGTTCAAAAAGAGAAATTGATTCTCACTTGTGTTATATAGAAATGGAAGCATATTCAGAACAGATGAAAATGATGACATGTTTGGCTGAAAAAGTGTGCACATTCTACTTGGCTGATCTGAACATGATGTGTCTAGCAGATTTAGTTCTGGTAAAGAAATTTATAGTTGCAAAAATTTTTTTCCTTAGAATTTAAAACCATTGAAAAGTTGATTTTTATGTTATGAAATGTCGTAAATAAGTTAAAAAGCTTTTGCTTTAACCCTTTGAGCCCTGAGTTCCTGAGCAATTTTAACCCTTCTGCCTGAGCTCCTGAGCCAAAATTTGCAAATAATTGGTATTGAACACTTTTAGCCCTGACCACCGCTTTACCGGTGGCAGAGAAAAATGACATAATGCCCAGCCACCGGTTGAGCGGTGCGTAAACACTTGAAGCGTGCAGAGTCTCAACCTGGCCCGTCAGGGCAGAAATCAGGGACAAAACGTGCGAGAAAACAACTGAACACAATGCAGCAAGTAATTGATATGCTTGATGATTTATCGGAAGTAGAGTATGACAATGATTACTCTGATAGTGAGGTGGAATTCGAATTGGATGATTTTGCTACAGATAGTGATGTTGAAAATGAATCTGAGCATGCAGAATCAGTTGATCAAAGGAGGCGTGTCAGGTTGAGACTCTGCACGCTTTATGGTAGAAATCGATCTTTTTTATCCAAAGCACATGCACAAAACACAGTGAAAAGGCGCGGCAATGTTGGTACTACGTTCGCTGACGTCAGAATATTACGGTTTTTCTGATTGGCTCTTCAATATAAGTCAACCAATAGCAAAACACTACACAAGCGTTTATGCACGGCTCAACCGGGGTGGCCAGGCATTATGCCACCCCTCCCCACCACCGGTAAAGCGGTGGTCAGGGCTCAAAGGGTTAAGAAGGTTTCTCCACTGCCACCATCAGACAAAGATGATGACAGGCTGCTGGATCTAACACTGCCCTGCAGTACTCTTCATCGTAACTTTATTTTGACTGCAGTCCCCACCTCTTATATTTTTATCTTTTTTTAAATTTTTTTTTAATTTTTTTTTTTTATTACTACTACCTTTTTTTTTTCTTTAAAAAAAAAAAAAATTATTTATTTATTTATTTGTGTAAGCTTATCTATTATTTATTCACTTTTTAAAAAAATTTTTTTTTTACATTATAATTATTATTTATTTATTTGTGTAAGCTTATCTATTATTTATTCACCTCCTTTTTTTTCTTTCTTTTTTTTCCCCCCTCAAGGCCTGACTAAGCGCACTGGGTTACGCTGCTGGTCAGGCATCTGCTTGGCAGATGTGGTGTAGCCGTATATATGGATTTGTCCGAACTGCAGTGACACCTCCTTGAGCTACTGAAACTGAAACTGAAGCTGAAACCCCATCTCTTCCTCAAGCTATGTGATAATTATTGTGGAGCTTCGTCAGCAAAAAAGAACTGGGTGCTTCTGTATTCCGACGGAAAAGCTGGAGAGGAACTGGATTTTTTTTTTTTTTTTTTTCTAATAATGTGTGATGATTATATAAATGTTGGCATATTTTTTTTCCAGTTTCACTGTTGCCTGAAGCTTGTGATTATTTTGTGGTTCGGGGGGGGAGACTGTGAATGGAACTTCGAGGTCGTTTCTGCAGGGGTTTTTTTTTCATCCAGCGTGTTTTCAGTGCGTACACTGGAGGTTCTTAGATTTTGACAGTTCACAGTTGTTGTTTTTTTGTTATTGTGTTTACAAACCTTCAAGATCAGATAATATTTCTGCAAGTGATGAGAGATTCAAATTGTGAATGGGAATTGTTCACCAGAGACAGTTTAGTGGTTCATGTTTACTGTTTACTTGTTCACTGATTACCATGTTAGAGGAAAGCAAGCAAAAAAAAAAACCAACCCCAAAACCCTGAAGAAATTGTATTGTGTACACACACACACACACACACACACACATTATATATATATTACTCTTTGTCTCTCTCTGTCTCTCCTTGCCTCTCTGTCTGTGTCTCTCTCTGCCTCTCTCTGAAAAGTTGAAATCCAGTTGGCTGTGATTTAATGTGTTTATTACTATTTATTTGATTTTGTATGTCTCGAGGTGTATTTTTTAGTTTGTGGTTCCTACAACATATCAATGAAAATCATGTATTGAAGAATTATGTCATTACTTTTGTGATTCTGATGATCATGAAACAGTTTTTTGCGTATGCATGGTACTAATTACTAATAGCGGTCACGCTTTTGTTGTTGCTTATTTTGATTTTTTTTTTATACATGTATGCATGTACACACACACACACACACACACACACACACACATATTCATTGTCGTACTCACCGATATCATAAATCGGTGGGTTCTCATGTCCTGCCTGTTTCATTGCCGTCAACGCTTCTTCTATCGTGTCGTAGGCCTTGTGTGTTGCCTTGGAGAAACCGGTCATGGATCTCTTGATGTATCG
>NC_134908.1:3862344-3897344 GCF_041734735.1 Babylonia areolata
ACAGTTATTTGTGAAGTCACGGTGGTCTAAACTAGGGGGAGAACATGACCAGTATAAAATTGGCTCTGACTCTTTGAGTCTGACGGCAGTAGATCTGGGAAAGTGGATATATTAAGAAGTTTTTAAGTGCTTGGATGATCACAAATATCCAAGGAATGTTACAGAACCAAAACATGTCTACATTCTTTTTGTGATCATAAGTTAGATTGTGTGTAATGATACCCATGCCATGATTAGTGTAACTTAACAGCTGCATTCATTGCTGTATAACTCGTTAATTTTTCGATGCTATCTTTACAGCGACAGGCGGCAAAGAAATCGGTCATCTTCAAGCGTGCTGAGAAGTACACGCGGGAGTACAAGGCCCGTGAAAATGACCTCCTTCGCATGAAGCGCCAGGCTCGTAAGCATGGCAACTACTATGTGGAGCCTGAGCCCAGACTGGCCTTTGTGCTGAGAATCCGTGGGTAAGGAGCTTTTGTCTGCCTAAAAAAAAAGCAAAGACCTTTTGTATTTAAAAAGAAAAAAAAAAGTGCATGCAGATTCCATGGGGAAGGATATTTTGCTTGCTTAAAAAAGATGGTGTAATGATTACGTGGATAAAGGACCTTTTGACTGCTGTGATTATTTCAGTCTTCAATGGCCATAAAAGTCCATGGAAGAATTCGTTTCATTTGAGGAACGGGAAAAAAATTACGAAGACTTTGTATTCATTCACACAATCTGTAGTTAACGCTTACGGAGCACAAGTGAGTGCTGATGCAAGTAACACTCTGTGCCTGTCTGGTTTTGGGAGACAGGTCCAATTTCTAAACTTGCTACAGAAAACCTCCACTGTCCTATTCCTTCCCTGGGTTGTGTTTGCTTTGGGAAGTTATTGATGTGGAGACAGTATTTCAGTTTCACTTTCTCAAGGAGGCGTCACTGCGTTCGGACAAATCCATACACGCTACACCGCATCTGTTGAGCAGATGCCTGACCAGCAGCATAACCCAACGCGCTTAGTCAGGCCTTGAGTGCATGCTTACATATCTGTGTACCTATGAAAGTGGATTTCATTTTACGTAATTTCGCCAGAGGACAACACTCTCGTTGCCATGGGTTCTTTTTCAGTGCGCCAAGTGCGTGCTGCACACGGGACCTCGGTTTATCGTCTCATCCGAAAGACTAGACGCTCAGTTTGATTTTCCAGTCAAACTTAGGAGAAAGGGCGAGAGCGGGATTCGAACCCACACCCTCACGGACTCTCTGTATTGGCAGCTGAGCGTCTTAACCATTCTGCCACCTTCCTCCTTTTAAAAAAGTTTGTCAGAAGTGGGATTGTCAGCGTGATGGAAATACTAGGTAGTGTATGAATTTTCTTTGGATTGAAGCTCGTTGATGATCAGAGTAGTGTTTGGGTTTTCTTTGGATTGAAGTTGTGTTGGCCAGGTTTTGTGGTAGTGTGTTTTCAGTGAAGTGTGTCCGTTTGTCTTGCTGGTGCATGTATGTAGTGAAGATGTTCATTACATCATTGTTGATGAATCGAAAAAAGCCCCTGAGTTTTAAGTTTTGCACCTTGTTTGTTATTAACATTTAGCAGAAGAAACTGGATCAGTCTTCAGAACCATTTTGAAATAGATGGCTTCAGTCAGAAACTACAGTGAACGTACATTGGAGTGATTAGATGTGATCTGCTATAGATTTATAGACAAGTGCTGGTGCAAGTAACACTCTGTGCCTGTCTGGTTTTGGGAGACAGGTCCAATTTCTACACTTGCTACAGAAAACCTCCACTGTCCTATTCCTTCCCTGGGCTGTGTGTTCTGGGAAGTTATTGATGTGGAGACAGTGTTTTAGCATTGATGAAAATTTTTATGGTAAGAGGGAGATGACTTGTTTTAGATCTGGGTTGATATTGGTTTCGATTACAAGTTTTTGATTTTTTGTTGTTGTTGTAATTTATAGAAATGGCATGCCTTTTTTCAAGTCCTTTTTTTTTTCACACATAAGCTAACACTCCAAAAAATATGCTTTCATCCAGTGCTGCAGTTTTTCATTTTTGGCATTTCCATGACAAAGCGTTTGTTATTGAAGGGGGCTTGGTGGTGTCCTGTATGTAGGAATGAAAATGGGCAACACTGAACACTACTGAGGTGACTCAGCAGCAGCGCATGGTCTCCTGTAGACTGTGGCCTCTGGGTAACCTATTCATAGGTCCTCACCTGTGGACTGTTGATTGCGACAGTCAAACCTAGGTGTGGTCGTGTGAGGGAATGAGTGATGTGGAAATAATGGCACTGAATATGGGGCAGCAAATAAAAGGGGGAGATGTCGGGGGTGGGGTTTTCGGTGGGTTTAGACCTGTGCACCCCCTGTTATTTTCCGTATTTCTCCCGTGAAAAGAAGAGAAAGATGGAAATCTGGTTTCATAAACCTAAATCCAGTTTCTCAACAATCTAGAAAATGAAGAATGTTTTTTGTTCCCATCATGAAATAGTCACCAGATACTGCAAGGTAAGCATTTTTCTTTCATAAGAGAGTGGGAGGGGTGGTGGAGAGATCAGTTTTAGTTTCAGTAGCTCAAGGAGGTGTCACTGCGTTCGGACAAATCCATATACGCTACACCACATTTGCCAAGCAGATGCCTGACCAGCAGCGTAACCCAACGCGCTTATTCAGGCCTTGAAAAAAAAAAAGGGAGAAAAAAGAAAGAAGAAAGGTGAATAAATAATAGATAAGCTTACATAAATAAATGGAGAGAGCAAGCAAGCAGTGATCAGTATTGATCGAATGTGAAGAAATACTGAAACCCAGTGAAAAATACTGAAGTTGTTATAACAGTACGGAAAGGGTAGTTGAGGGGTGCACAGGTCTGTAGGTTTGAACCCAAAAGATATATACTTGCAGTGAAGAGTGATGAGTGACTGGTGACTGTTTTCAGTATCAATGGAGTGCACCCCCGCCCCCGCAAGGTGCTGCAGCTGTTCCGCCTGCGCCAGATCAACAACGGTGTCTTTGTCAAGCTGAATAAGGCCACCCTCAACATGCTGAAGATTGCCGAGCCCTACATCACCTGGGGGTTAGTCAGTGGTGGTGGCACCGTTTTTTTTTTCTGTGTTGTGTTTTTGTCAGTTTTTATGTCAACTTTTAGTGGTGGCACTGTTTGTCCTGTGTTGTGTTGGTCTTTTGTCAGTTTTTATGTTAACTCGTTCTATTCCAGGTACAAGTTAACTCGTACCATGGTTACTTCCCCTGGTGCCAATACACTATCCTAACTTTGTTCATTCTTGCTAGGTAGAATGCCGACTGAACCGTTTACGGATTCAGGAAACATCAAAATGAAGCTTTGTTTGACCGATTGAATCAACAATTCTTTATCGATTTTCGCTGTTTTAGTTAAACGCCCTGTTTTTTCTGCAGTGTAGTCTCATGTAGTGCCGGTCCAGGGGAGTTGTAGCAGGCATGTAGCTGTGGGATAGAATGAGTTAACTTTGGGTGGTTCTCCCTGAGGAGATAATATCGACATGTAACCTGGGGGTAATTGAAGGCACCATTTGTTTTGTCGTTTGTTGTCGTACTTTTTATCACAACAGATGTTTGTGATGTTTTTGTGTTTGTTTTTGGTTGTTTTTTTTTCCCCCTGTGTATTTTGTTTTATGATCAGAGTGGGGTTTTCTTGCTTCGCCAGGGACAAAAAGTTGGAGGGAAGAGGGTAGACTAGAGGGATGGTGATGACATGTGTAATGCAGATGGATGTGCATTATTTTCTTTTTTTCTTTTTTCGCTAACTGGATCATATCAGACTGGTCTTGTTTATTCATTAGTATTTAATATAAGGGGGATTGGAATTCTGGAAAATAAAATGCCCCGAGGATGGTAATATATGCTCAGCGGGTACTGAAAAGGAAGGATAAAACTTGGATCAAACATTTCCACTAAAGTGAACCCCAACACTCTTTAAAAATCAGAAACATTTTGCAGAGGAATTCATGAGATAGGTATTGACAATATTCACATTAAACAAATATTACCACCTTCAGATGTCTTCTTATGCTGCAAATGAGCCAGGCAGTGATGAAACAAATAGTCTCGTTCGTATGACGCTATGTGATTGCAAGTGGTATTTCTGAGCTTGGCTTAACGCTGCAACTGGTTGTTTTGATACAGTGATGATAATGATACTATTTTGGTACAACAATGATACTATTAAATAAAAATACTATGAAAAAGAAGATAATTACATGAGCATAAAGAAATGGTTTTGCTCTGAGTGCTTTATGATTATGATAGTTCTTTTTTTTTCTTTTTTTTTTTTTTAAGTACTTTTATATATCATCCATCAACACGTGCATATTGGTCCAACTAAGTAAGCAGACATGATGAATTATGACAAGACATGGCATCAGAAGTAAATGCTACACTCTGCTTGATTTATAGAAATAAAACCATCCACTGTGCTCATTCAACAGTCAGGGTATGTGTATAATAGTCGTTTCCCAACTGTGACCATGAGAACAGCAGAGGTGGAAACTGCTATCCTATCTGTGCTAGAATTTTATTATCGTGGAAAGCGTCTTGTCCAAGTTACATCCCCACAATCTCGGCCAAGTCGGTGTTGGTATGGTTCCCAAAGGCCAGCTGACTCCCCCTAAGGCTGCAACACTAAGAGCCAGTGCAGGGTATATATCACTTAAAACCATTTTGAGTGGCGGCAGTTCAGAGTGGGAGAGCCAGGCGATGATGTAAATCATAGTAGTTGGTTCGATGAGCAACGCTGATTTCCTAGTGGTATTTCTGAGCTTGGCTTACCTCTACACTCCTAACTGGGCAGTGTTTTCTGTGGGATATTTGTCACCATTGACTTTGTTGTTTGCCTGCATTCTTTTCATTAGACACACTTGGAGGGGGGAAATGCCATTTCTTTTTTTCTTTTCTTTTCTTTTCTTTTTTTAAGGTTCCATTCCCCTTTTGCTTAACTTGAATAAAGGATGGAGTTTGATGGCTCACAGTTGCGTTGTGAAAATGGTGATCCACCTAAAGGCATGCTGGTTCAAACTGTGTCTGAATATGGGAGTTGAGTTCACTACTGGAGAAGTAAAAATTAACATTCTGACCTTTTGTGATCGATGAAACACAGTTGAATACAGATTTCAAACTTTGATGATATGGTTATAATATGAGTTTATATTCTGGACAGGTCTACTTAATTGATTGTTGTAGTACAAATTATTCAATTTATTGTCTGTCTAGTGATGTGTCCAGCACTCGTTTGGAATGAATGCAAGAAAATCCATATACGCTACACCACATCTGCCAAGCAGATGCCTGACCAGCAGCGTAACCCAACGCAAGAAAATTTAATGGAAAGGTCTGATGGTATAGCTTCCCCCTTCCGTTCCTTTGAAAGGCTGGATTGTTGAAAGGGTGACGCGACCATGCTATGATGAACATTGTAGTCTCGTTCGTATGAACATTACCCAATGATTACAACTGATGTTCTGAGCATGCTTGTGGGAAGCAAAATGCTGGAAGATTTTTTAACTTTTTGTGTGAAAAGATCGAAGCAGTGATTAGTTTTTAGTGCACTTTTTTTTACCTTTGACTTGAAGGTGATGCTAATGTGGTGACAGCCTTGAGATGGCCTTAGTGGTCAGGGAGGCTCTGAGCTCCAAGATTTGATTTGATATGACAGGGTTCTGTCACTGGAAGTTGGGGGTCCAGGAGCCAGTTGCATTGCTCGGACGGAAGAGCCAAATATAGTCGTTACCCGCTACTAACTGTGTGTAGTGTGGAACTGACCAATGGCGTAGTTCGGTCAGTGTAGGCATTTAGTCACGGGTAACTCATTTAGTCACGTGTAACTGTCAGAAAGTTAGAACCAAAGAGTGCAACTGGCACCAGGGCTCTTCAGGAAAGAAGGGGGGAAAATTGTGGGTGTTCTGGGACATGAAAACAAAACAAGAACAACAAAAGTTTTTCCTGGGACACTGTTGGGGTGGGGTCCTGGTATTAACTTGCTCATCACACAGACAACGATTAAAGCTGACAGCAGAGAGTGATGCGTTCATGTGACCTTGCTATGATGAACTTTGTAGTCTCGTTCGTATGAACATTACCCCTTGATTACAACTGAAGTTCTGAGCTTTCATTTAGATCCGTGATTTCTGATGTTCAGGAACTGAAACCAGTTAGATTTCATGGAACATGAACTGACAGAAAAGTTTTGCTAATAAGGCCACATGAAATTTTCATCAAGCAGTCAGTGATAATGCATGGAAGTAAACAGGCAAGCTCTTTTTGTTATATAAGTTTTTATTGATGACTACACGTTTGAGTGCTTTGGGTATTTTTTGATTAAAAGAAATACTTTGGACACTGGCATATCTGCAGTGTTTTTGTCTGTTGGCAACAGATGACGGGCGCAATAGCCATGTGGTAAAAGTGTTGGACTTTGAATGTGAGGGTCCCGGATTCAAATCACGGTAACAACGCCTGGTGGTTGAAGGGTGGAGATTTTTCTGATCTCCCAGGTCAACATATATCATGCAAACCTGCTGTGCCTGAACCCCCTTCATGTGTATACATATGCAGAAGATAAAGTACGCACGTTAAAGATCCTGTAATCCATGTCAGTGTTCAGTGGGTTATGGAGACACGAAAAATCCCAGCATACATCAGCCAACACAGAGTCATATGCAAGCTGATGTTTGTGGTATAACGTGAAGATGATGAACACCAGAGTGGTGGTGATGTTCTGTGCAGTGTGCCCAACCTGAAGACGGTGCGTGAGTTGGTGTACAAGCGTGGCTACGGCAAGGTGGACCGTCAGCGCATCCCTCTGACCGACAACGCCATCGTGGAGAAACAGCTGGGTGAGTGTGGTGAGATGTCAGTGTTGATTGAGGGTGGGGCAGGGGGCGGCGGGGTGTTGGTGTTTGAAGGACCTGTCTAGTCTTCTGTCCTGCACAGGGGACCTTGGTTAATTGTCTCATCTAAATGACGGGCGCAGTAGCCGAGTGGTTAAAGCGTTGGACTGTCAATCTGAGGGTCCCGGGTTCGAATCATGGTGACGGCGCCTGGTGGGCAAAGGGTGGAGATTTTTACGATCTCCCAGGTCAACATATGTGCAGACCTGCTTAGTGCCTGAACCCCCTTCGTGTGTATATGCAAGCAGATGATCAAATACACACGTTAAATATCTTGTAATCTATGTCAGCGTTCGGTGGGTTATGGAAACAAGAACATACCCAGCATGCACCCCCCGAAAACGGAGCATGGCTGCCTACATGGCAGGGTAAATACGGTCATACACGTAAGGGCCCACTCGTGTGCATACGAGTGAATGCAGAAGAAGAAGTCTCATCTAAATGACTAGGACCTGGACGGCCGTCTGGCAGGGCAGTGGGCAGGGCCTGTTTCTGCATGGTGTTGTGTCAGTGTGCTCTTTACTCTGATTTTCCTTGCTCCACCAAGGAGTGGATGGGAACCTGACTTGGCGTGAGAAGCAGTGAAAGGAGAGGTTTTGGGACCTTTGACCTTTTTAATTGGGTCAGACACTGACCGGGAAGGAAGATGGCAGATCAAAGCCAGCTTCATTTGGCTGAGATGATAAACCGAGGTCCCGTTTACAGCATGCGCTTTGACGCTCTGAAAAAAACCCACCAAAACATCAGGGCATGTCAACTTAAGTGTTATCCTAGCAAAAAATCAGTACATTTTATTTTCTTCCAGTCCGTTTAAAAACCCTGTTCGGTTATTCATTTTGAGCCTGGTTCAGATTTTCAACTATACTGTGACGTCACTTTTGCTTTAGCAGCAGCCATCTTGTAATTTTCAAACAGTGAGCATGTCGAGGGTGGTGATTTGTGGCAGCGTTGTTGTCGAATGAAACAAAGTGTAGATGGAAATGGTTGTCAAGAACTGTAAAAGAATAGGTCTCCAAAACCTCTTAAAAATCACTACAGGGGCCTGAGGCAGCCCTGATTTTCAGATGAAACTCTTCAGGACAATTCCCCGGCCTGATTCTTCTTTGTCTGTACCTTGAGGTCTTTCTTTTGCAAAACGTGGGGGCTGTCAGTGTGGTTGGTGACAAGTGAACTGTGTTGTGTGTTCCAGGAGGCAAGGACATCCTGTGCATGGAGGACCTGATCCATGAGATCCTGACGGTGGGCCCCAACTTCAAGGCGGCCTCCAACTTCCTCTGGCCCTTCAAGCTCAACACGCCCAACGGCGGCTGGAGGAGGAAGTACAACCACTTCAACGATGGTGGTGACTTCGGCTTCAGGTGGGTTTTGCTAAGCGTGTAGTGTGGTGGTGGTTTGTGTGTGTGTGTATGAACTGTCAGTGTTCACTAATAGCTCGCTCGCTCTCTCTCTGTCGCTCTCTGTCTCTGTCTTTCTCTGTCTGTCTGTCTCTCTTCCCTATTGGAGGGAATGGTTTTTGGTGTTCCCAGTGTGTGTCTAGGTTTTGTTTTTGTTTTGTTTTTTTCCTCCCCTGTGTTGGAGAGAATGTTCTTGATAAAATCTAATCTCCTGTTGGAAGAATTACTCTGTGTGAGTGGTGGTGGTGGGTTTTTTTAATTTATTTATTTTTTTTTTTATATAATGATTTTGGGATTATTATTTTTATTTTATTTTTTTACCTGAATTGTAGGGAATTGTGTAGGTCTAGTTCCCTGTGAAAAGAATTTGTGTGTGTTTGTTTTTGGTTTCTTTGGGGATGGGGGGGGGGGGGGGGGTCTTTTTTCTTCTTCTCATCCCATGTATGTATCTTTCACTTGGACTAGTTTTCCATGTTTCCAAATGTTCCAATTGTTAAGAATCATTTGCGGTAGTAAGTTATCTCCCTTCTTGATTTTCTGGAAGGATAAAAATTTCTGTATCTGGGGGTGAGGGATGCCCCAGAACCTTGTAAAGTTTGAGGATGACACATTCAAAAATATTTTAGATTTTTTCCAAAAAAACAAAACAAAAAAAGAAAACCCGAACTCAACCGAATCTCTGTTCCACTGAATTCTACCTTCAAAAGCTTTTGTACAGCAACATTGTGTACTTTGGATGTGTACTTGATTTGATGTCTTTACAGCAGTGTGCTGTGATTCTCTCTCTGATTGGATGTCTTGTTTGTTGCAGGGACGACAAGATCAACGCTCTGCTGCGAAGAATGATCTAAATGCTGTCAGTCGTGATTTTTGTGAACGTAATAAAGACTGTCTACGGGGAGAAAAATGTTTGTTGGTGTTCTATGTTGAAGCCTGTGTGTGTGGGGGTGTGTTGCGAAAGATGACTCTTGCGAGTGGCATGTGGTGAAGTGTATTGTGGTGGTGGTGGTGTTTGTATGGGCTATGGTAAAAGTCTAGGAGGATATGTTTTTTCAAGGTTTGGAAAAGTCATGACCCTTGACCAGTACATTTATGACGGGTGCCATAGCCAGATGGTTGAAGCGCTGGACTTTCAGTCTGAGGGTCCCGGGTTCGAATCACGGTGACGGCACCTGGTGGGTAAAGGGTGGAGATTTTTCCTATCTCCCAGGTCGACGTATGTGCAGACCTGCCAGTGCCTGAATCCCCTTCGTGTGTATACGCAAGCAGAAGATCAAATACACACGTTAAAGATCCTGTAATCCATGTCAGCGTTTGGTGGGTTATGGAAACAAGAACATACCCAGCATGCACACCCCCGAAAATGGAGTATGGCGGGGTAAAAACAGTCATACATGTAAAAAGCCCACTCGTGTATATACGAGTGAATGTGGGAAGCCCACAAACGCATGAGAAGAAGAAGAAGACTAGTACATTTTAATGAGCTCATTGCATTTAATTAAACGATAAAGAAAACTGAACCAGTACCAGGTTATGATGATAATAATAATCTAAAATAGCATATTCTACCAGAATTGTTGAACATGCTTTACATTTTGCCCCACCCCCTACAACCCTCATACTCCATATATGCAAAGAATCATGCCAGAATACACAACCTCCATTGAACAACCACCCACCTACCCACGACACCCTCTAGAAGATGCATCCCTGCAACGCTGCCACTTAAAAGCGCCAAGCCACACAAAGTGGCAGTTTCCAGACAAACTTCCAGAGTTTGGAACCAGATCATGACATCGGCAAAGTGAGACAGAATGCCAATCTTTCCTCAGTTGTGAAAGAGATGAATCTGATTCAGTTTTAAGCTTCATGTTTGGTATGGAAGTTCTTCTGTTGGTCTGGAAAAAGCATGCAATTTTTGTTAGCGGCTCATAACCCTGTCAGTTTTTTTAAAGGACACCTGTTTTTGTTGTTCTTTAATAAATCCAGAAGAAGAAAAAAGACGAAAAGAATGACTCGATGCAAAACAATGAATAATAAAAGCTTCAAGCAGGAACAGCTCAGCAAGGAGCCATTGAATATCCTTGTGAAGTGAAGGAAGGTCTTGTTACCTCCCTTGAGTAATCGCGCCCTTTTTTTTTTTCAATAACATTTTAGGGTGTGTTTTATTTTATAATTAATATGTATCATGGTTGATCTATAACTCACATATGTGAGCATCTGGACAGAACACATGCGTGCATGCACACAAGCAAGCTCGTGAACATGAGAACATAACTACTTGTTCAGGTGTGTGTTGCAGGGAGCCCATATCCTCCACATACTTGTTTAGTTAATTATCGAGCACAGAAACACTAAGAAGTGCGAGCGAGCGCCCACGCACGCACACATGAGTCGATCCACGCTCGCAGAAACGCACATATCGTGCATGTGTCCGTGAGCAAATGCACAAATTCACAGACGTGTCCTCGAATACCACAAACACACACACACACAAGACATATGCTAACAAGCACACACATACACAAAAACAAGCACACACACACACACATATTCGTACGCACGCATAAAGGCTTTACTCAGCCTGTCACCAACGCTGTGCTTTTTGTGTGACCTGTGGGACAGCTTAAAGCTGTCCATATCACTCCAATCTTTCCTCCACCCTGTCTCACTGTGGCCATTCTTTGCCAGTGAAGTGTAAATCCCTGCTGATGGATGGGATCTTCGATCTTCTGCACGTGTTTTTTTCTCTGAGACTTTTTTTTGTGGTGCCTGAATTCATAAGTAGTCTTGGGGACGCTCGCACTCATGAGTCAAGCACATGCACGTGCGCTCACCTCACGTACATACGCGCGCGCGAGCACACGCACACACACACAACGTGAACACCTCACACCCACCCAAACACACACACTGTCACACTGAGGTAAGCATATAATCATAATCAGTAGAGAAATAACCAAAACGGATTATGTTATATATTTACATACCTGTCTTTACGTTAATGTGCGTGTGTTTGTGGGGTTGGGGGGGGTCTTGGCTTTTGACCGTATAGAACACAATATACATTTGTTAGTGCTTTCATATTTATGAGACTGCATAAATATTTGTTGCATATGTCTTTTGTGCACGTTAAGGTGTGTGTCTGTGTTTATTAACATTTATATGCTTCTTTATTTATTCATTTCATTATTGCCATTTTTTTCCACTTATATTTCATTTTATTTCTTTATTTATTTGCTTAGTGAGAGAGAGAGAGAGAGTGAGTGAGAGAGAGAGAGGGGGTGAGGACCAGCCAGCACAGGCATAAAATGCCAACACAGCCGCTCGCGTGAGCGGTGTCACACACACACACACACACACACACTGGCACACACACACACACACACACACACACACACTACACACACACACGAACACACACACGAACACACAGAGGAAAATATGGACTCCAGGGGAAGTCCGTCAGCCCTTACCTCACCTGATTGATGGCTGAATCAGGGTATAGGAGAAATCGAGATCGATTATTCTATCATCGATTTGGTTTCGCGGGGAGGAGGGGGAGTGGGGCGGGGGGGTGGGGGACGGGGGGGGGAAGGTAGGTAGAAAGGAAGCCGCCCCATCTACCTCCCGCCCCGCCCCCCTTCCTTAATATCCTCTCTGCTCTCAATCAGGGGTGGTTGTTTGTTGTGTGTTTTATTTTGATAACCAATGTGTGTGTGTGCGTGTGTGCGCGCGCGCGTGATTGTGTGTGTAGACAGTGATTGTGTGTGTGTGCCTCTATGTGTGTGTCCGTCTGGTCTGTGTGTGCGTGTGTAAATGTGTGTGTGTGTGTGTGTCCGTCTGATTTCTCCCTGTGTGTGTGTGTGTGTGTGTCCGTCTGGTCTGTGTGTGTGTGTGTGTGTGCGCGCGCGCGTGCGCACGCTTGCTTTTTAAATCATCCTTATTATCAATTTAAAAAAAAAAAAAATTCATTTCGATATGGGAGCTGTTTGACTATAGGTATGTGGGAGAGGGAAGGATGCCTTTTCTCTCAACCCCCACCCCCCCCCCCCCCCACCCCCACTCCCCTATCCGCCCCCCAGTCCCCTCCTCAGTCTCGGCTCTTTATCTTCCCCTGACAGTCCCCGGAGTCTTCTATCAGTATCAGCAACAGTAGCTCAACTTCAGTAGAGGAGGCGTCACTGACTGCGTTCCGGGGTCAAATCCATCATACGCTCCACCACATCTGCCAAGCAGATGCCTGACTGACCAGCAGCGTAACCCAACGCGCTTAGTCAGGCCTTGAGAGAAAAAAAAAGTAAAATAAAATAAAATAACAAATATAAACTAAATGAATAAATAAATAAATCATAATTATTAGATAAATACAGAAAAATACTACTACTACTCAAGACTACTACTATTTATACTATTCACTGCGTTCGGTCAAATCCATCATACGCTACACTGCCACATCTGCCAAGCAGATGCCTGATTAGCAGCGTAACCCAACGCGCTTAGTCAGGCTTTGAGAAGAAAAAAACAACAACAAACAAACAAAACAAAACAAAACAACCCCCCCCCCTCAACTAAATGAATAAATAAATAAAACAGATAAATAAAAAATATTAGACAAATACATAAAAATACTACTACTACTACTACTTGATGAAGTCAACTCTAAGCGGAAAAAAAAAGAAGAAGAAGAAAAAAAAAGTGGTACAAAAGCTATCAGTGGTACGTCGGTTGCTGCACTGAGGTTTAGTTCGATAAAGGGGAGTGAGTGGGTGGGTGTGTGTGTCTATATATATATATATATATATATATATACATACATACATAAGGTACGAACATAAATCAAAAATCATACACAAACACAGATACAGTAGAAGTATACATACAAGTGCATATCAACTGAATATAAAAACTTGTGCATACTCACACATGCGCGCACTACACACACACACACACACACACACAGACGTTTGAACAGAAGCCGCATCACTATTACATGTGGATAGGGCTGATGACTAGATCTTCACGGGTAGATGGTTGCTGATTGCACAATTCTATTAATCATACTGGATTTGTTCGAGAGACAGGGCATTGACTGCTTTAGGGAAAAAGCTATTGGCGAAGCGATTGGTTTTGGTCCGTATATATATATATATATATATATATATATATATATATCGGAGTAGGTCTTTCTTTCATTCTTTTATCTGTGGTTTTTTTATGTCTTATTTTCTTCTTCTTTGTCATTCTATAGACAGGCCCCTGTTTTCTTTCTTTATTTCATTTTTCACGCTTTTGTCCTCCCATAATTCCTTCTCTTTTGAACTCAAACCGTTTTCTCACCCCTTTCTTTTCTCTCATTTATTTTGTTTTGGGTTCTTGTTTGGCTTTTGGCGGTGGTCTTTTTATTTTGAGAATTTAATAAAAAATAAAAATAAATTATTTTCTTTTTTTCTTAATTTATTTTTTTTAAATTCGTGATAACAGACTGATCTGAGACTAATTTTTGACTCACTTGTGTAAACAAAGTGACTCTATGTTTTAACCCGGTGTTCGGTTGTCTCTCTCTCTCTCTCTCTCTCTGTGTCCGTGGTAAACTTTAACATTGCCATTTTCTCTGCAAATATTTTGCCAGTTGACACCAAACTAGGCATAAAAATAGGAAAAATTCAGTTCTTTCCAACCATCTTGTTTGTGTTGTTGTTGCTTTCAAATTGAAATACGCAGTCTTCTATTATAAACAGACAGCGATTTTAGTACTGCATATCAGCTCAGTGTCAACGCCAGCTCTCACCGCTGATTGCCGAGTTTAAAGCACGAAGGACTAATCTGGTGTCAATACACAAAGGAATGTAAAGATTAGTGAAGAGTACTGACCGTCGAGAGACCAAACTGTGAACATGTCAATGCCCTACCAAGAACGGCAACTAAGAAATCCAGCTGTTCAGAGTGACGGGCCCTTACTGAGATGCCTGACAAAACTTGCAACTTGTGTGTGGGTGTGTGTGTGTGTGTGTGTGTGAAATCAAATTATGAGTGTTTTCATTATCACCACAAGAGGAAGACGAGGAGTCGATCGAGTAGGAAGTTTAGAAGCTTTAAAAAGGAAAATCAATTATTTTTGACTTCGTTTAAATTTTCACTTTGACCGTGAAGCAAAATGTGGGCGAATTGGTCTTTTATTATCATCATTATTTTATTTTTTTTCTTAATCTTGTGTTATTCTACTTTCTATTTTTCTCAAATTTGTTTTTAACCATTGTTAAACCGACATTTTAATGTTGTTCTGTATTCCTTTCAATTTTTTGTTTTGTTTTTTGTAGATGAAGAAATCAACTTACACTCACTGAACGGAAGGAGAATCAGAGGAGACCTAATTCAATTAAAAAAATTTTCCCCCCCATAATTATGATGATATTAATGTGCATGCTCTTTTCAAATTCTCAGAAGTTGATTACACTAGAAATAATGAAGGCAAGATTTTCAGTTTATCAGGCATTGCTATACTAACAAACGGAAGCTTTGTTTTGCGGCTTTCAGAATTGCTAATTTTTGGAATTCGCTGCCTACTAACATAAAATATGCAAAAGATATCAATAGCTTGAAAAACAACAACAAAAACAACAACAACAAAAACAAAAACAACAAACAAACAAACAAACAAACAAACAAAAACAACAACAAACAAACAAACAAAAACAACTCCTCGATGAACACCCTAAATTGAAAGACCATTTCTTTAGTGTAGACTGAATATAATGTTATTTTATAAGATAGGCATGCAATCAGAGGCTAAACAAAGTTGAAATATAATGAGGGGACACAAATGGGCCGCGAGGCCTCAGGCCAAAAGCCAGTCCCTACTGCTACTACTACTACTACTACTACTACAACTTACGGCCGGACCTTCTCTCTTGTCACAGTTCGAATTATTTCCCCATCGTCAGTGTCCGACAATGGAGTCTATGCATTTCTTTCCAGTCTCGTTTGCAAGCCTGTTGACTTGCATACATTTTGTGTGTGTGTGTGTGTGTGTGTGTGTGTGCGCGCGCGCGCGCGTGCGCCTAGAGTTGACTTAATCAAGATTTTGCGCCTTTTAAATATTATTATCATTATTAGTAGTAGTATTTTTATGTATTTATCTATTATTTTATTTATTTATTGATTTTATTTTAATTAAAAAATTTTTTTTTTTATTATCATAAAATTTTTTTTCTATTATTATTATTTTTATAAAAAAAAAATGTTATTTTTTACTTTATTTATTTTATTATATTATTATTATTCTTTATTTTAATTTTATTTATTTATTTTTTTTTTTTTTCAAGGCTTGACTAAGCACGTTGGATTACGCTGCTGGTCAGGCATCTGCTCAGTTGGCAGATGTGGTATAGCGTATATGGATTTGACCGAACGCAGAGACGCCGGCCTCCTCAAGTTAAGCTACTCAGTGATACAGATACTGATAAACGGCTATGGAGTCCCAGTTTGGATCTGCATGGGCGTACACTGACAGTGAGGACAGGGAAACTGTTCGCCGGGGGAGTCTTTGGGCATTAATTGTGGAGTGATGACTTCAGTAGACTGAGGTAGCGCGTCAGCTTAGGAAGCGAGAGAATCTGAGCGCGCTGGTTCGAATTACGGCTCAGCCGCCGATATTTTCTCCCCCTCCACAAGACCTTGAGTGGTGGTCTGGACGCTGAGTCATTCGGATGAGACGATAAACCGAGGTCCCGTGTGCTAGCATGCACTTAGCATGCGCACGTAAAAGAACCCATGGCAACAAAAGGATTGTTCCTCAGTGGCAAAATTCTGTAGAAAAATCCACTTTAGTCGATATGAAAAACAATTAAAACTGCACGCAGGAAAAAAATATAAAGAAATGGGTGGCGGCGCTGTAGTGTAGCGACGCGCTCTCCCTGGGAAGAGCAAGCCCGAATTTCACACAGAGAAATCTGTTGTGATAAAATGAAATACAGTACAAAAACAAATAATTGCTGCTCCCTTCCTTTCAAGTTACCGCTGGCTTTCCTGTTTGCTGCTGCGATTTTCCTTCGCAAAGCTGTCGTGTACATACTTTGACAGTGCACCACGGACTTAAATAGATCTAACTTTAAGTTCGTCGCGCATTGCACGCAGACAGGTCTGGTATGACGAGTAATCGGCCCTGAAACCAAACGTCGGCTGGGCTATATTTAGTAACATGATATGATACCGCGCGGGGATTTGCTTTGAAGGAAATTTTTTTAAAGTGCAAGAAGGCATTGTTGGAAAACGAAACAACAAAAGGAACGCATAAATGAAAGAACTTGATGAATAGATAAATAAATAAATAAATGAATAGATAGATAGATGAATAGATTAAAAACAGAAGTGAAGACGGCCAAAGTTCAAGGTCACCACTGATATCAGTGTCAGCTTTTATAGAATAATCTCGACGATCCACAGTTGTATTAATTTTGATAATCCCCACAGAGATGATCTACATTCCTTTCACACCACCAAATCACCATAGACCGCCACACACTGAGAATACACACAGACACACACACACAACGGCACACACAACGGCACACAAAGACACACAGAGGCTCTCTCTCTCTCTCTCTCTCTCTCTCACACACACACACACCAATCTACCGATAAGACTTCATGGCTTTGTTTTTAATTAAAACCTATACTGGGCCTCAGTCACGTACTTTGTCCTTAGGTGGGGCCAAAAATGGTTGAACTAATGATGAAAGAAATTCCGACAGCTGTAAAAATGAATTTTAAAAAATAATACGGGAAAAAAATGGGGAAAAAATGAGAAAATGAAGATATTTTTGTGCACATTTAAAAAAAAAAAAAAAAAAAAAAAAAGTCCGGAAAACGAAAGATTGAAAAATATATTAACAAATATCAAATCGATTTCTTTTTTTCTTTTTTTTCTTTTTATAAGGAAGGGAGACTTAGGAAATACAGTATGTATCTAAGTGTCTGTCTATCTGTCTGTATCTCTGTTTGTCTCTCTGTCATGGTAATGATAAGACATATGTGGCCTATCTTGTTAGTGCATGAATCATACGTATGTGTACCGCGCATACACTTATAGCGCCATATAGCTGTCTGAAAGTGCACACCAGTGTTTGAAAGATCATTAATCTTTATTGCTGCAGTCAAGTGTTAATTTGTTTTTCTTTGGTTAAAAAACCACCAATGAAATTGTGAAGTCCTATGTGAGCAAGGCATTTCTGCTTATGATATATATATATATATATATATATATATATATATATATATATATATATCAAACAAGAAAGTGTCAGTGTCACTTTTATCTCTGTCTTTCTGCCTGTCTGTCTCTGTCTCTCTGTCGGTCGGTCTGCCTGTCTCTGTCTCGTCTATGTCGCATAATATATTCTCGGTCTGTCTTTCTGTCTGAAATTAATGTGCGAGTATGTACACACACACACACACACACACACACATCGAACACATGCATATAGATTTTTCTGACCTTGAGACAGACAGGCTAGCTGACACGTGCAAGTGTGTGTTATGTGGTCTTTGTGTCAACCAGCATATATACATGCGCGCTCACACGCAAAACCCCCCACAGTCCACTCACCAGTAAAAAAAACTCCCATTAACTCACTCAGTACGGCCAGTCCTCTCTTCTCCTCTACACAGACCCCTCGGATGTCCAGTGGGTGTCTGAATAACCCAACCTTTAGCTTCCGTCGTCAGAATTGTGGTTTTCTTTGTCAGCATTCACCTCTTCAGTATAAGAGCCTTCCGCTTGCAATATTTTGATGATGGTAATTGGGGTGAAACGCTGTTAACGTCGTCTCTTTCGCCGTTCGTATGGAGAGAGTTAAACCACACTCCCTCACACCTCCCCACCCACGACAACAAAATTTAATTAACTCTCTCACAACGTCTATTTTCAGCACCATCATGTGAGTGCACTCGCAGGGAATGTTGGCCGCGATAGTGAGAGAACGAAATGAGTGCCCGATAAGCACACACAGAGCTATCAGGAGAGGGGGGGAGATAAGCAAAGAAAAGTATCACCCCTGCGAAATTACCTCCCCGGCTTAGCAGTGGATGAAGGGTCACTTGGCAAGCCGTTGCTTCAATTTGGGAGCCATGGCGGTGGTGGGTTGGTTGGAGATGAGGGTTTTGTAGGGAAAGAGTTAAGGACGAAGCGGTTCACTTGAAGAATGGCAGTGGTGGTGGTAACGAGCGTTTCGTCGGGAACGAGTTAAAGACGTAGTTGTTCACTTGAAGAGACGTCGACTGTATGTAGTGAGCGGAAACATATTTTTCATGGTATTTATCTTTTTTCCCCCTCTTTTTCTTTTGTGTGTGTTTCCTCTTGCATGTAATTGTTTCTTCCAAATTAGTTCAAACGGTGACCAGACTGAAGAGTTCTGTATAAGAGAAGTATTTGACTTGCTGACAGATGTTTTATTCATTTATTTATTTAACTATTTTTCGTTCTGGTTGTTACATTGAGACAATAGATGTGACCAACTGATAAAAATATTTGTGTTGGTGATTTTTTTTTTGGATTTTCTGGTAGTTTTTAGATTTTGCTTTACTGCTTTTTTCCCCCCTCTTGGTGTTACTTTGAATTAACAGATGTGACCAAAAAATCTGTGTTGGAGATGTGTTTGGTTACCTAATAGTTGTTACAATTTTCGTTTCTGTCTTTCTTTCTTTCTTTTCTTTCATGGTGTTACTCTGAAACAGCATCCGGGGCTAGCCTAGAAACAGAAATCTATATTGGAATTGGACTGATTTTCGTGTGGTATTTTTGCTATTCATAGAATTTTCGGCTAACCTAGAAAAGGAAATCTATACTGGGGATGGACTGATTTTCGATATTTTAGCTATTCATAGAATTTTCTTCTAGCCTAGAAAAAGAAATCTGTATTGGAGATGGACTGATTTTCGATATTTTAGCTATTCATAGAATTTTCTTCTAGCCTAGAAAAAGAAATTTGTATTGGAGATGGACTGATTTTCGATATTTTAGCTATTCATAGAATTTTCTTCTAGCCTAGAAAAGAAAATCTGTATTGGAGATGGATTGATTTTCGATATTTTTGCTGTTCATAGAATTTTCTTCTAACCTAGAAAAAGAAATCTGTATTGGAGATGGATTGATTTTCGTATGATATTTTTGCTGTTCATAGAATTTTCTTCTAGCCTAGAAAAAGAAATCTGTATTGGAGATGGATTGATTTTCGATATTTTTGCTGTTCATAGAATTTTCTTCTAGCCTAGAAAAAGAAATCTGTATTGGAGATGGATTGATTTTCGATATTTTTGCTGTTCATAGAATTTTCTTCTAACCTAGAAAAAGAAATCTGTATTGGAAATGGATTGATTTTCGATATTTTTGCTATTCATAGAATTTTCTTCTAGCCTAGAAAAAGAAATCTGTATTGGAGATGGATTGATTTTCAATATTTTTGCTTTTCATAGAATTTTCTTCTAGCCTAGAAAAGGAAATCTGTATTGGAGATGGATTGATTTTCGATATTTTTGCCGTTCATAGAATTTTCTTCTAACCTAGAAAAAGAAATCTGTATTGGAGATGGATTGATTTTCGTATGATATTTTTGCTATTCGTAGATATGTATTGGAGACAGCATAATTATGTGACCAACTAAAGATGTGCTGGAGATGTATTTAATTTTCTGATTTTTTTTTTTCGAATGTTCTTGTCCTTGTTCTTCTTGTTTCCTTCTTTCCATTCTGGGTGTTACTTTAAGGCAATTATTATTTATTCAACTTTTTTTTTTCTCAAGGCCTGACTAAGCGCGTTGGGTTACGCTGCTGGTCAGGCATCTGCTTGACAGATGTGGTGTAGCGTATATGGATTTGTCCGAACGCAGTGACGCCTCCTTGAGCTACTGGAACTGAAACTTTAAGGCAATAGGTGTAACTAGCCCATAGAATTCTGTTTAACCCTTTCACCGCCAGTCAATTTAGAGTGCAAAATTCCCCGTTGTGCTTTTAACACAGAAATATGGTGTCTAGGAATAGCTGGGGATTTCCCCTGTCATGTGTAGAAAAGTCCTATCCTACCACCGAACACAAAGAGCAGTAGGTTCAGACCCACGATCTGGTCACCCTTCAGTGACATGGGTCCTCTACCAAGCTGCCGCATAAATGCGAGTTTATGTTTATATTCATTGTAAATTCTTTAAATATATTAATGTCCACGGCGGCTAAAAAAAAAAAAAAGAAAAAAAAAGAAAAAAAAAGGGGGAGGAAACAATGTATGTCTGCAATGACTGTCATTTATATGCAGTTGGAAAATGTGTATTTCAACATAATTGCAATTGTGTAGCGTCCACCAGCCGTCAAACGAAACAAATGTATTTAATCACATTCCTGAGCACGATATAAGCTATTAGCTTGTTGTTGCTCCGCTGTCTATCTGTACATGTGTGACATATTTACTGAATAAAATTTTGTTTAAATCAAATGCGAGTTTGGCGGTGAAAGGGTTAAAACAAAAGCATTTGATTTGTAAGTAATTTGATTACAGAAGAACATTATTCAGGCATTTCGATGCATGTGTCTGGTTTTTGGATATCATGATATGGTTTCAAGTAATAATTATGATTATGGTGTTAATCATTGTGATACGAAATGTGCATCTGCATCATCAAGTTATTGATATGAATGATATGATCGGTGATTGTGTGTGTGTGTGTGTGTGTGTGTGTGTGTGTGTGTGTGTGTGTGTGTGTGTGTGTGTATGTGTGTGCTTACGTGTGTGTGTGTGTGTGCTTACGTGTGTGCCGGTGTGTCTGTGAGTGAGTAAGTGTATGTATGTGTGTGTGAGTGTGTGTGAGTGAGTGTGTGTGTGTGTGTGTGTGTGTGTGTGTGTGTGTGTGTGTGTGGTGTGTGTGGTGTGTGTGTGTGTGTGTGTGAGTGTGTGTGTGTGTGTGTGTGTGTGTGTGTGTGTGTGTGTGTGTGTGTGTGTGAGTGAGTGAGTGTGTGTTGTGTGTATACTTACGTGTATGCCGGTGTGTGTGTGTGTGTGTGTGTGTGTGTGTGTGTGTGTGTGTGTGTGAGTGTGTGTGTGTGTGTGTGAGTGTGTGTGTGTGTGTGTGTGAGTGAGTGAGTGTGTGTTGTGTGTATACTTACGTGTATGCCGGTGTGTGTGTGTGTGTGTGTGTGTGTGTGTGTGTGTGTGTGTGTGTGCCGGTGTGTGTGTGAGTGAGTAAGTTGTATGTATGTGTGTGAGTGTGAGTGTGAGTGTGTGTGTGTGTGTGTGTGTGTGTGTGCTTACGTGTGTGTGTGTGTGTGTGTGTGTGTGTGTGTGTGTGCTTACGTGTGTGCCGGTGTGTGTGTGTGTGTTTGTGTGTGTGTGTGTGAACGTAAATTAGTGTTTGAGTGTTTAGTTCGATGTCGATGTCGAGTTTCGCATGTAAGTTTTTGTTTTAGTTCTGAGAAGCTTGTTCTACATGTCATTTTTTTTTAACACTGAACAGCGCAATTCAACATGTTTTATATTGAAAGGCGCGATATGATTTTTTGAAAAAGAAATTACTAATATTTGTTATAAATACATTCATACATTCATGTTAGAACTTTCTACGTTTTTTTTGTTGTTCATGGTTGTTGCTTTCAAACGCTAAATGTGGCCCACTTGAAGAATTCTCTGTCACTGAAGTATTAGATTTTCTGATAGGTGTAGGAGCCTTCTCCTTCTTCTTCTCCTTCTGCTCCTCCTCCTCCTTCTTTTCCTCCTCCTCCTTCTTCCTCTCTCTCATTCACCACCACCTTCTCATATTTAAAAAAAACAAAAAAACCTCTCTCTACCAGATACAAGCTCGCCCTCCTCCAACTACTATTACTTCTTCTTCTTCTTCTTCTTCTTCTCCTCCTTCTCCTTCTTTTCCTCATCCTTGTTCTTGTTCTTCTTCGTCTTCTTCTTCTTCTCCCCCTTTTTCTTTACCTCCTCGTTGTTTTTCTTCTTCTTCTTTTTCTTCGTCTTCTTCTTCTTCTTCTCCCCCTCGTTCTTTCTTCTTTTCCTCATCCTTGTTCTTGTTCTTCTTCCTTTTTCTTCACCACTTCCTCCCCCTTCTCCCCCCCTTTCTTCTGTTTCTCCCTCTCTTCATCCTCTCCATCTCCTCTTCGTGCCCCCCCCCCGGCCCCCCCACCCCCCGCCCCTTTCTTTTTATTTCTTTTCTTTCGCTCTTCTTCTTCTTTTTTCGCTTGCTGTGTCAACTTCGCACGAAAAATGTGAACTTCTTTTTATTCTACATCACTACTGTGTGTGTGCACGTGCGTATGTGTTGTTTCTTCTTCTTCTTCTTCTCCTCCTCCTTCTCCTCCTCCTCCTCCTTCTTCTTCCTTTAGTTGCTGTAAACTTCGCACGAAAGGTGTGAACTTCTCTTTTATTTTACATCACTATTCCTATGTGTGCGCACGCGCACGCGCGCGCGCCGGCGTGTATGTGTGGAGGACTAAGGTCACAGTGTGTACCCGCGGTGATAGAACAAGGATTAACTCACTCAGTACGGCCAGTCCTCTCTTCTCCTCTACACAGACCCCTCGGATGTCCAGTGGGTGTCTGAATGACCCAACCTTTAACTTCCGTCGTCAGAATTGTGGTATTCTTTGTCAACATTCACCTCTTCAGTATAAGAGCACTTCCGCTTGCAATATTTTGATGATGGTAACTGGGGTGAAACGCTGTTAACGTCATCTCTTTCGCCGTTCGTATGGAGAGAGTTAAAGGGGGCTAGGCCTTATTTCTTCACAGTCAGAAAGAAACACCGAAACCCTCTGAACTTCTGCAGAATGATAACGCCATCCCTATCTCCCCCCTCTCTCCTCCTCACTCTCTCTCTCTCTCTCCTTATCTCCCCATCCCTCCCACTCACTCTCTCTCTCTCTCCCTATTTCCCCCTCTCCCTCCCCTCACTCTCTCCCTATCTCCCGCTCTCTCCCCTCTCTCTCCCTATCTCTCCTCTCTCCTCCTCACTCTCTCTCTTTCTCTATCTCCCCTTCTCTCCCCTGCTATTTCGCTTTCTGCATAGCAGGTGGCGGTGGCAGTGGTGTATGTGCAGTGTTAGGTAGGCGTATGTCTCATCATTCTCTAACTCTCGAGCGCTGGTTCATTCTGGCATTGTGTTTGTTTGCTCGTAGTGAGATTTCAAATACATCGCTGTGCACAACCCCCTCCCCACCTCCCCACCCCCGCACCCCCCCCCACACACACACAACCCCCCGCGCGACCCTCTCAAAAAAAAAAAAAAAAAAAAAAAAAAAAGTTCAAAGGGTTCGTCTTCTTCTTCCAGCGAAGAATAATAGAACCAAGCCCCCCCCCCCCCCCCCCCCCCCCCCCCCCCCCCCCCCGCCCCCCACACCTCCTCTTAATCCTTATCCAACATGCGGAGAAAACACCATGACTTTACTCACCCCACCTACACCACACACGCGCACGCACCCCCACGCACACACACACACACACACACACACACACACACAGAAAGAAGAGTAATGATGGGGCTCTCACAAAGAAATCTCCCGCCCCCCCGCAAAAAAAAAAAAGAAAAAAAGTACTATGTCACACAATCGCCGTCGTTCTGACCCCGCGGCAAGTGTCACATATTTGTACCGGCGGTAGGCGTTCTCGATTTCATTGATGTCACGTTGATTTCATTGATGACAAATGGGGTTTTCTTTTCTCATGTAGACCCTCACTGGAAGGGCCGGGCGAGGTGTACGGGTGCAGATTACAAAAAAAAAGAAAAAAAAAAGAGTTGGACTCTGGGCTTGGTTCAAGGGATTGGTGGTGCGGCTTTTTGTTGATATAACTCACTGGTTGGTCATTGTATGGACCGGTACGGGAAGATAGGGAGAGGGAGAGGGAGAGGGGGGGATAGGGAGAATGAGGGGGAGAGAGGGGAGGGAGATAGCGAGAGAGAGAGTGAGAGATAGGGAGAGAGAGAGAGAGTGAGGGGGAGATAGGGAGAGAGGGGGATAGGGAGAGAGAGAGAAAGAGGGGGGGGAGATAGGGAGAGAGAGAGGGAGGGGGAGATAGGGAGAGAGAGTGTGAGGGAGTGAGAGTGGGAGATAGGGAGAGAGAGAGTGAGGGGGAGAGAGGGGAAGATAAGGAGAGAGGGGGAGATAGGGAGAGACAGAGTGAGCTTTTGTGAGGTGAAAAGGGGGAGGAGTAGGGAGATAGAGAGGGAGAGGGAGAGGGGGGGATAGGGAGATGAGGGGGAGAGAGGGGGGAGAGCGAGAGAAGAGGAGAGATAGGGAGAGAGAGGAGGGGGAGATAGGAGGAGGGGGATAGGGAGAGAGAGAGAAAGAGGGGAGATAGGGAGGAGAGAGGGGGGAGATAGGGAGAGAGTGGTGAGGGGAGGAGAGTGGGAGATAGGGAGAGAGAGAAGGGGGAGAGGGGATAGGAGAGGGGGAGATAGAGGAGAGAGAGGAGAAGGGAGGAGGAGGGACAGAGGGAATAAGGAGAGAGAGTGAGTGAGGGAGAGAGAGGGAGGGAGGAAGAGGGGGAGATAGAGGGAGAGGGGGAGAGGGGAGTAGGGGAAGATGGTGAGGGGGAGAGAGAGGGGAGATAGGGGAGAGAGAGAGTGAGGGGGAAGAGGAGGAGAGAGTAGGGAGAGAGGAGAAGGGAGGGGGAGAGTGGGAGGGGGAGATAAGGAGAGAGAGTGAGTGAGGGTGAGAGAGGGGGGGAAATGGGGAGAGAGAGAGGGTGAGGGTGAGATAGGGGAGATAGGGAGATAGGGAGAGAGAGAGTGAGGGGGGGATAGGGAGAGAGAGAGTGAGGGAGAGAGGGGGAGATAGGGAGAGAGAGAGAGTGAGGGGGAAAGAGGGGGAGATAGGGAGAGAGAGAGAGGGGGGAGATAGGGAGAGAGAGAGGGGGGAGATAGGGAGAGAGAGAGAGTGAGGGGGAGAGAGAGAGGAGGGGAGAGAGGGGGAAAAAGAGAGAGTGAGGGGGAGAGGGGGGAGATAGGGAGAGAGAGAGAGTGAGGGGGAAAGAGGGGAAGATAGGGAAAGAGAGAGAGATTGAGGTTGAGAGAGGGGGCGATAGGGAGAGAGAGAGTGAGGGGGAGATAGGGAGAGAGAGAGTGAGGGGGAGATAGGGAGAGAGAGAGAGTGAGGGGGAGAGAGGGAGAGAGAGAGGAGGAGAGAGAGAGAGTGAGGGGGAGAGAGGGAGAGAGAGAGAGAGGAAGGGAGAGGGGGGGGAAAGAGAGAGTGAGGGGGGAGAGGGGGGGGGAGATAGGGAGAGAGTGTCTTTTCCTATTTTTCTCATAGAATTTTCTCTCGCCCTGTTTCTCTCAGTCTCTGTCTCTCCGTCACGTTGGACGGGCGCAATAGCCGAATGGTTAAAGCGCTGGACTTTCAGTCTGAGGGTCCTGGGTTCGAATCTCGGTGCACCTGGTGGGTAAAGGGTGGAGATTTTTCCGATCTCCCAGGTCAATATAATTATGTGCAGACCTGCAAGTGCCTGAACCCCGTTCGTGTGTATGCGCACGCAGAAGATCAAATACGCACGTTAAAGATCCTGTAATCCATGTCAGCGTTAGGTGGGTTATGGAAACAAGAATATACCCAGCATGCACACCCCCGAATACGGAGTATGGCTGCCTACATGGCGGGGTAAATAAATTAAAAAAACGGTCATACACGTAAAATGTTACATGTCTGTCTGAGTGTGTATGTGTGTGCGTCTGAAATCTGATTGAATGACACAGGAAACGAATGATGAGCGCCCAGTGGCAGCCGTCAGTCGGCTCTACCCAGGTAGGCAGCCTGTGGTGCAAATGACTCCGTGTTTCTAAAGCGCTTAGAGCTTGGTCTCTGCCCGAGGATAGGCGCTATATAAGTATCCACATCAATCAATCAAATGACAAACGGGCTGGTTTTTTTTGTCCTGCAGAACAACAGTTAGAAAGAAGGGCAGGTGAGTGCAGAATACAACAGTGTGGTGACTCTGGCTTGGTACTATACTAGGGATCGGCACGGCTTTGTGTGTCGATAACACACTGCTTGGTCACTGGGGGGAACGATTCTGCGAGGGGGAAGAAAGGTAACTCTGTGGGGAGGAGTGTTCTGGTCGTGGGGGGAATTATCTACCTTTGCGTGAGGTGGTGTTGTTTAGTTTTGAAAACAAAGCCTCGATCTTCACGGCTTCCGTGTTTGTGTGTTCCTTGCTCTCTCCGCCCCACACCCCCTCTCCCCCTTTCTCTCTCTCCCTCTCTCTCTCTTCTTCTCCTCTCTGTCTCTGTCACTCTCTGTGCCCGTTACTACCTCAGTCTCTCCCTGACCCTGTCTCGGCTCTCCCCGTCGGCCTAGCTTTCCCTGTGCCCGGGATGTCTCTCTCTCTCACTGATGAGTGTCCATGTGGCACTGGACCCCAGACCCCTGAACGCATCCTCCAACACTGCCCAACCCATGAAGCTCTACGGCGTCAAACCTGGCCAGGGGGCACAGAGCTACAGGCGCAGCTTTGGGGAGACCGCCACGACCTGGAGAAGACCGTGGGTTACATCGTGGCGACAGGGGTGACAGTCTGACGCAGCCAAAAAACATCGAACGCAGAAGAAGAAGAAGAAGAAGTCTCTCTCTCTCTCCCTCTCTCTTTCCCAGTCTCCCACCCCCCTCCCTCTCTCTCTCCCTCCCCGTATCTTCCAATCTCTTCCACTTCCTCGCTCTCTCTCTCTCTCTCTCTCTGTCTGTCTCTCTCTCTCTCTCTCTCTCTGTCTGTCTCTCTCTCTCTCTCTCTCTCTCTCTCTCCCTCTCTCTCTCACTCCCGTTATCTCCCAAGTTCATTTTGTTTTGAAGTGCCCCGGCAGCCCTAACAGACCTTCGAGTTAAATTTATCCCGAAGAAATATTATACACAGCCATGTCTGTTTAGATTATGTTTATTGATGTCATCGATTGATAATGAAACAATAGACAGTTTAGCTATGTATTTAGTTCGAGCACTTCAGCTGAGAGAAACACTAGTATCCTAATATTGTTGTTTGGGGATCTGGTTATGCTTATTGTGTTTACATAGTTGTAGTGACGCATGTTAACTCTTTCCATACGAACGGCGAAAGAGACGACGTTAACAGCGTTTCACCCCAATTACCATCATCAAAATAGTGCAAGCGGAAGGCTCTTATCCTGAAGAGGTGAATGTTGACAAAGAATACCACAATTCTGACGACGGAAGCTAAAGGTTGGGTCATTCAGACACCCACTGGACATCCGAGTGGTCTGTGTAGAAGAGAAGAGAGGACTGGTCGTAATCTGGAGTTAATCTGTTATCGCCCCCTGTTCATATGGAGCTATGGCCTTAGATGAATAAATCATCTGAAATCTCCCTTCATCTCCCCGTCTCAGTCCCTATATCTTTCCACTATCCCCCCTCTCTCTCCCTCACCCCTCTAGATCTCGATGTCTCATCTCTAGGCTTCTCTCTGTTATCTCTTTCTTTCCCTATCACGCAGATTTTTTTAGCTCGCCCTCTTTCTCTCTGTATTTCCCCAATCCCTGTCTCTCTGTCTGTCTGTGTCTATCTCTTTCTTTGTCTCGGTCGGTTGCTCTCTCTCTCTCTCTCTTTTCTATATCTCCCTCTCTCCCCCCTCTCTCTCTTCTCCCTCCAACCCCCTCTCTTTCTTCTTCTTCTTCTGCGTTCGTGGGCTGCAACTCCCACGTTCACTCGTATATACACGAATGGGCTTTTACGTGTATGACCGTTTTTACCCCGCCATGTAGGCAGCCATACTCCGCTTTCGGGGGTGTGCATGCTGGGCATTTGTTTCCATAACCCACCGAACGCTGTCATGGATTACAGGATCTTTAACGTGCGTATTTGATCTTTTGCTTGCGTGTACACACGAAGGGGGTTCAGGCACTAAGCAGGTCTGCACACATGTTGACCTGGGAGATCGGAAAAATCTCCACCCTTTACCCACCAGGCGCCGTCACCGAGTTTCGAACCCAGGACCCTCAGATTGAAAGTCCAACGCTTTAACCATTCGGCTATTGCGCCCGTCCCCCTCTCTTTCTTTCCCTCTAGTTTCCCTCTCTCTCTCTCCCCCCTCTCTCTCTTCTCCCCTCCCCCCACCCTCTCTCTCTTCCTTTTTCTCTGGTCTCCCTCTGTCTGTGTCTCTTTCTCTGTTTGTCTCTCTCTCTCTGTGCCGTCTCTCTGTGAAGGGTAGTGCCTCATTTTCCCCATTGCCGTTCGAACCTCAGTGTTGGTGATGATATAATATGTAAGCATTCCTCTCGGTGACGTAGGCCTATTGCCTTCCCCTCACCCCCCCCCCCCCCCCCCCCACCCCAACCAACAAACCTACACCCCTTAAAAACAAAACAAAAACAGAACAACAACAACAAACAACAATAAAACAACAACAACAACATACACACACAAAAACACACAAAAAACAACAGCACACACACACACACACACACACACACAAAAGCACACACACACACACGCGCGCGCACACAAGCAAACACACACACACATACACACACAAACAAACACGCACACACACACACAAACAAACAAACACACACATACACACACACACACACACACACACACACACACGCACGCACGCACACACTCGCGCGCACACACACACACACACAAACAAAGGAACACACACACATACACACACACGCACAAACACACACACACACACAAGAACAAAACAACAACAACAACAAAACCCAACAACTTTGCAATTAAGCAACCACTTTAAATTCACTTTATACAAACCTAAGGTAGGTCCGACCAACGTAGCACTGGGTTTATGCATAGATCAGGGATCTGCTTTTGTTCCTCTCTTATTTAAATAAATAATGTATTTTTTTTTTAAAGCAGATGTGGTGCGGTGTATAATCTTATACATTAGTCCGTACTCATTAACACTTCTCTGCCGAACTTTAAATACGTGTAGTTGGCAGTTTGTGGTTTATCACGCGCACTGAAGTTCGTGGCTTGTTAAACTTCAATGTTAGCTAGTTACGATCAAGACAGTGCAAACGACTGCTTGCTGAATAAGTTTGTCAAACGATTTACTGCTTAGACAATTGTGCGTTTTTTTGGACTGAGACCAAGCTGGTGATCAGCTGAGACAAGACAAGAAGTCAAGCAGCAGTTGCTGTGGTGGTTATCAGTGTAACTGTAACAGCAGTTGTGTGTGTGTGTGTGTGTGTGTGTGTGTGTGTGTGTGTGTGTGTGTGTACGTCTGTGTGTGTGTAACGGTAAGTACCGCGCGCGCCATTGTTTGCCAGTGCGTGCGTGCATGTGTGCGCGCATGAGTGTGTGCTCGTGCGCTCGCACATGTGTGTGTGTGTGTGTGTGTGTGTGTGTGTGTGTGTGACGGTAAGTACCGCGCGCGCCATTGTTTGCCAGTGCGTGCGTGCGTGTGTGCGCGCATGAGTGCGTGCTCGTGCGCTCGCACATGTGTGTGTGTGTGTGTGTGTGTGTGTGTGTGTGTGTGTAACGGTAAGTACCGTGCGCGCCATTGTTTGTGCGTGCGTGCATGTCTGCGCGCATGAGTGTGTGCTCGTACATGTGTGTGTGTGTGTGTGTGTGTGTGTGTGTGTGTGTGTGTGTGTGAAAATCAGTCGGTAGCCGTGACCATGACATGGTCTCAAGTGTCTGTGTTGATGTTATACTGACGTGATAATGAAACTGACACCCTTTATCAGTGGTTGGGTGGTTGGCTGGTTAGGCCGGCCTCCAAACTGCATGGTCTGATTTAGTCAGTTGATTGCGATTGTTTTGATTAGATCCTGTTCGTTTGCTTCTGTCCGCAGATAACAGCAACCGTGAGACATGGACTGACGGACAGCAAGCTACCACCCGGCAAAATCAACGACTTACTGTGACTTTCCGAGACAAGATTTGGCGTCAAGTGTTTGAACTCCTAAAACTAAAATAACATGAAGTCAAGTTTTCAGTTCCATCTTCTGAAATTTATTGACGGTGACGACGGAAAGCGAACAATTGATAGTAAGCAAAATCGCAAAAAAAATGACAGACATATGTGAAATTCAAGACTACCGGTTGAATAAGCAGCAGAACACTTGCTACTACTAACACTGAGGAGCTCGGCGTCGAAATCGGAAGAAAGCCCTGTCTAGATTTGAACTACGCACACGGCAGAACTTTCTCGCTTGTTTTTGATAAATGCACTGAAGATACTGGTTTATTTTTGTCACAGTCACCGAGTTGAATCAGTTGATTTTAGTATACGCTCTGAACTTGAATTTACTCGTTTATTTATTTTTTTTTTTTATCACAGTCACCAAGTGAGTCAGTTGTTTTAAAATAACACGCTCTGATTTTACTCAGTTTATTTTTAACCAGAAGCGCCGAATTGACTCAGCTGTTTCTAATACACCATGCGCTGAATTTACTCATTATCAATCACAGGCACCGAACTGAGTCAGATATTATGATCATTTTATTTTTTTTAACGCAAACACCGAATTATTAGCCCAAGCCCACTCCAGATAAGTTGTTCAAGTTGTTTTCATCAGCGGGACAGCTCCAGCATCGGCTTTATCCATACCACCACTGACCACCCCCTGCAAAGGGACTGTAATCTCTCTCTCAGCATGGACCTGTCACCCACTATGTTTTCCACATCTCCCGACGGCACCAAGCAAACAGGTGCTAGCAACGACGACGCGCAAACCTTCACAGGTGCCACGCAAAACTGTGACAGCCTCGATCATTCCAGCGCGCAGCCGGCTCGCCGAGACTGTCACCACGACCATAACTGGAAGCGCCGAGACGAGGCGCGGCGAGACCAACGCGAAGGAAGCGAGCAGAAATCAGGCGCTGGTGTTGGAAGTGCGGGTCTGGATCAGTGGTTGCCGGCTGCCAAAACAGGATTAGGTGCCGGTACCTCTGGGCACAGTGCCGCAGCTACCAATACCGCTCCTTCTTCCCTCGTGCCAGAAAGGTCGGCTGAAACACAAGCCGTCAAGCGTCACACAGAACTGCTGTCGCTGTCTCTGTCGTCTGCTACTTTTCGCGACAGTGCTGATGTTAGATCTGGTGATAAAGAAAGCGGTGTGGGTCAACCAAACCGTTGTTTATCATCATCTTATCATGACAAAACGATTCCAGAGTTCGTAGATAATGAAGGCGAGGATTCCTCTCCAATATACGATGATCATGAAGACTTTGAGAAAAACAACGAAGTTCTTATCAACTTCAAAGAACCCACCGACCCCGAATTAGCCGCAGAACCATTACAACGAAAACTTGATGCCACAGAAACAGGAGGGGAAAGTCCAGAACATTTCAATGGAAAAGAACATTCGCCCAGTGAAGCTTCTGGAGATTCCGAGGAGGAGAGTTTGAGAGTTCCTGATATTTTTCGTGGGATAAATTTGTCAGCGCCGAATTCGAATCTGTCCCTTCCGAACAGTGGTGTGTCCTCCCAATTTCGTCGTCTGGAATCTCGGAGGGGCAGTTCTGTGACGTTCATTTTACCAGTGCATGCCTCCTCGGGAGAGAATTCCTCCCAGGCTTCCTCACCTCAGCGGTCTATCTGCACTGAAGAGGGGGCTCAAATCCAGGTGAGAGAGAGAGAGAGAGAGAGAGAGAGAGAGAGAGAGACGAAGACAAGACAGACACAGACAGACAGACAGACACTGAGACAGACAGACTGAGACAGACACTGAGACAGACAGACAGACAAAGAGAACGTGTCTGTGAAGGTTGAGTGGGGCATGACGAAAGCAACAAAACCAGACATACGTTGATCATAAACATTCACAAAATTGGTCTTGTGTGAATGTGTGCGCTCGCGCGAACATATCTATCACGCTGAACATGAGAAGACTGAATAAAAGAGCAACCGAGAAAGAGAGAGAGAGATAGAATGGTCTCGACATTGTGGACAGTTCATAGGCAGTGCATACTAAAGACATTGTTCATCAATATGCGCGCTGCCGCTTGCGTATGTATTGAACAGGGAAGGAAGAGACTTGATGAAAGAGAGGGGAGGGGTGTGTGTGGGGGGGGGGGGGGGGGGGGGGGGAGAAAGAGAGAGAGATGGGGGGTGCGGGGGGTGGGGATCGGGGTGTGTGTGTGTGTGTGTGTGTGTAAAATGAGGACAAGAAAGGAGAGACGAAAGAAAGGATAGGCGAGAAATGTAAAATTGTCAGGACAGGACAGAACAGGACAAGACAAGACAAGACAAGAAGAACTGAATGATGATAAGAATAATAACATCCCAAGGGAGTACAAAATTAAAACATATCAAGCTCCACCCAAGAAGCATAAAAGTTTGTAAAACGCAAATTACAGAGATGAAAAGAAAACGTGCAATTATGTTTCAATAAAAGAATACACCAGTGCAACTGCAGGCCCAAACAGAAATCATCACAAAAAAGAATTCATTATCACTTAGAAAATGTATTAATTTTGTTAGGCAAGGTTTACTATTTGTGTTGAACAATGTACGGAATTTTAGCACATTTGGACGTCAGCAGAAAAAAAGAGCAGATATTTACTTCGGTATTCCTCTAAAAAAGAACACTTAAAATATGATACTCATCTACAAGTTTTCCAGAGGTACACTTTAAACATAGAACGAACGAACAAACGAACGAACGAACGTTCGTGAGGGGAAAAAAGGAATAAGCACAAGTGGCTTGTTTTCTTCCTTAAGGGGAAACAATTACAAAAACACAAATACAAAAGCATAACGTTATGTAGATAAATTTCAAGTCATATAAAAAATCAGCAACAATATCACATGCATACATATTGATTAGAATAGATAGATAGATAGATAGATAGATAGATAGAGAGAGAGAGAGAGAGAGAGAGAGAGAGATGGTGGATTCACTTCAGGCCATGATTCCTTGTGAAGGGGAATGTCAACAACGCATAATCAGTCAGGAACAATCATCAACATGAAGAGTTCAGCACACACACACACACACACACACACACACACACACACACGGACACACACACACACACACACACACACACACACACACTGGCACACACATTTTGACATAGACAGACAGACAGACAGACACAGACACACACACACACACACACACACACACACGAGAGAGAGAGAGAGAGAGAGAGAGAGAGAGAGAGAGGAGTATTCCTCAGAAGTATGCTCCTGATAATCAGGTATATTTACAGTCCTACATAGATAAAGCAATTAGTACACTTACAGACCAGGACGCGCCACCGTTGTGTTTCACTCAAGGTTACATACAAACCTGTTGTATCAGTGAGACACGAGGGTGAAAACTGGGTTTTAGCGTCAGCTGTAGCCTGTAGCAGTAGGCCCAACACAACGCTAGGCTTATATTACAAATCGACATAAGCTTGCAGTTAGACCAACAGCAAAGTGGGAGCTGTATGATCAATGGTTTTGCCACTGCAACGGGAGGTCATTTACAGCTTTGTTTTTGTGTGTGTATTGGACTATTAACTATGAAATCAGGAGGCAAGATTGCACTGGCTCTTAGTGCTACAGCCTTGAGGGCTAGCTGGCCTTTGGGAACCATCCCAGCGCCGACTGTCCAAGAACCCTCTTGGCCGAGAGAGTGGGGATGTAACTTGGGCAAGACACTCTCCACTATAATCAAATTCTAGACAAGATAGGACAGCAGATGCCTCCTCTGGTGGTCATAGTCGGACACGACTGATGCACATCACTGCAGTGCAATCTGCCACCGAGTGAGGATTACTGTCGATACGTAAGTTGTTGGTGTGAATGTTTACTGACAGGCGAAAACACAACCTTCTGACAACGACGATCAAACGTTGACGTAAAAGTCGATACACGCACGTGCGTGGCCACGTGCCGACGTGCGTGCGCTCACACACCCAGTCACCATCACAAACAAACAAACACGCGCACGCTCGCACACACACAACAACAAACAAAGAAACAAACTAAACGAAAACAAGAAAAACAAAACAAACCAAATTTTGATTAAAGACAACCCATGTTTTTGTTGCTGTTGCTGCTGCTTCAACATCTTAACTTCAACGAAAATATTGCAGTGTCTTCAAATCCAATTCTCGAAACAGTTAAGATTTGCCCCGGATATAAAAAATTGATAATTGTCGTGCTTGGCCACACATTTTTTGTTTTTGTTTTGTTTGTTGCTACCTTGTCAATGAGTGAATGAAAACAAAAACCAAAAAAACCCAAACCCTAACGAATTCCGTGTGTTAACGGTACAACGTAATTTGATTTAATTTGCAAGCCCTGTAATGGCCTCTTTGTGGTCCGGGGTAGGGGTGGGACTGTTGGACAATAAGCAACATTTGATTCGATTTTTGCTGTGTTGACAGGAAAGGTTCTTCAGCCGTTACTCACGGAGGAGAATGAGCGCCCCGGAGTTACCGCCCATCGTGGGCGACAGGGAGCGCCTCAGGCCCGCCTCCCGCTCTACCAACCAATCGTCACGGTCCTACAGTCAGCTGACCGGAAACAACATAACCACCACCACCACCGCCACCACTAGTACACGGCCCCGCCCCCATCCCCTCTCCCAGTCCTCCTCAATCCCAAGAAACAATAGCGATTCCTCGCTCAAAGGGCTGACCACACGTTCCCAGGGACCCACACAGAGCTCTGAATCCGTCAGCTCTTACCGCAGTGGTGGTGGTGGGAGAGACAGGGATGGTGGAGAGAGTCGAGGAGGAGGAGGAG
>NC_134908.1:3902344-3909844 GCF_041734735.1 Babylonia areolata
TGTGAATGGGTACCTGACATCGATTTGGGGAGGTTAAAAGCTGTAGAAGGAAAGGATTGGGCCCCGCATCACTGTGCCGAACCGTAGACTGTGGATATGAATTCACTGCCCTGATGGTGATAAAAGGCTATAGTATAATTATGGGACCTTAAATCTGTTTAATTTTAAAAAGTTTATTCAGCTTTGTCAGTGCTGACATAAGGACTATGACCTTGTCTCCTCTTTTGTCTACGCAGAAAAAAGGACTAAATCATCATCATCATCATCATCATCATCATCATCATCATCATCATCATCTTCTTCTTCTTCTTCGTTTTCTTCTTTCCCTCCTCCTCCTCCTCCCTCACTGGGGCGTCGCATTGAAAAATTTTCATTAGATTTCACCAGGTCTGTCAGATGTGTGACAAAGCATGGGTCTCTGCAAATGGTTTTCCTGTCAATTCTGCAATGTTGACATTCCATCTTTTTCTGTCTCCCCCACTCTGCTCCCTCCGTCAACGGTTCTTTGGTTCTTTGTTTAAGCAAGACCGCTAGATTGTGTTACGTCGCCACATCAACCGTAGTTTTCATTTTCGTGAACATTGTCAAAAAAAAAAAAACAAAAAAAAAAAACAACAACAACAAAAAACAAATAAAATAAACAAAACAACAACAACAAAAAACAAAACCAAACCAACCCAACCCAACAAAACCGTATCTCTCCTCCGTTTTTGTTTATGTTTTTTGAAACTTAATACTCAACTTTACTTTTTTACGAAAAATATTGTTTTCTTTGCACTTTGGAGATGAATTTATTCTTTGGCTGGTTTTGCTTTTGTTTTCATTTTACTAACTTTTCAGTGCCGCGATAGTCGTAAATGTTTGACAGCGTTTAAAATCCTGAAAAGGGCAACCAGGTTCACGGTTTTATGAGCCTTCCTTTGGGCGTGTGTGCTGAAATAAGTATTGTATTGTATTATGCCGTTGGTTTTGCATTGTGTTGTGTTAGAGCTCCTGTCCCCGTGAAGAAAATGTCGCCGCAATCCGCCGCCTTACACGCGTGCTTTCTTTCCCATTTCATTGTCAGTATGTAGCCAATATATTGTCTGTGCCAACCACAATATATTTGCCGGCAGACGTTTGCCTGAGTCAGCACCCCTCTCCATCGTTGTCATGGGTTGTTTCACGTGCGCAAAGTACATCCTGCTTACGGGACGACTGTTCATTTGCCAGCAGACGTTTGCCTGAATCAACACCTCTCTTCATCGTTGTCTTGGGTTGTTTTACGTGCGCAAAACAAGTACATGCTGCTGTGCGGGACGACAGACTATTGTGTGGTGTTGATAGTGTTTGATCCCTAACTCTTAGTACAGAAAAACACCCATTGAAAGTCTCGTGGAAGGGGGATTACCACATATCCGGATCGTCAGTGTCTCGCCCTCTCACGGACTTCGGATCATCTCGCTTCCGGGTCGGATGTTCTATCCAATGAGAGGGCGCCACGTCAGAATCATGGTTGGAGTGTGCGTGCTTCAGTTCTGTCTTGGCCAATTAGTTCTTGCCTATAGTTGCCCGTTTGCTCACTTGAAGTCACAGCTCGCGTCCTTGTGTCGATGCAAATTGAATTTTTGTTTTGTTTTGTTTTGTTTATATTCGTGGTCGTTGTGTGATTTATTTCCCTTCTAAATACCTTTTGGGGACACCCGTGCATGGTATATCGTAGAACATTATTTGTGTCATTGGGCGTGTCTTATCACCTCTGTTGTTTCCAGGATAGTAGGCTGCGTATGTTATGTTAGCCCCCCCCCCTTCCCCCCCACCATCCACCCCCCCCTCTCTCTGTGTCTCTCTTTCCGTTTCTGTCTCACTGTCTCTCTGTCTTTCACTCACTCACTCTCTCTGTCTGTTTCCCCCACGTCCCTCAACTTCTCTTCTTCTCCCGGCCGATATTCATTAAAAAAAAAAAAAAAAATCTCTCTGTCTCTGTCTCTCTCTGTTTCTCTCTCTCTCTCTGAGGGTGGGGTGGGATGTGTGAATATGAGTATATATTATGTTTATGTTATAAATTGAATTTTTCTTCTTCTTCTTCTTCTTCTTCTTCTACTACTACTACCACTACTACTACTACTTCTTCTTCTCATTATTATTCATTTATTCATATATTTGCGCGCGCGCGCGCGCGCGTGTGTGTGTGTGTGTGTGTGGTGTTTTTCTGTCTCTGCGCAAGAAAATATAATATTGATGATTGCATTGCATTGTATTGTATTGTATTGCATTGTATTGTATTATATTGTATTGTATTGTATTGTCACAAGATATTTCTCTGTGAAATTCGGGCTACTTTGAGAGCTCTTCGCTACAGTGAGAGCGCCACCCATTAAAAAAAAAAGTCTGCTTGTGCTAGTATATTTGTTTTCTTATCAAGGCTTTTTCTGCAGACTTTTGCCAGAGATAACAACCCTTCAGTTGCCGTGGGTTCTTTTATGTGGGCAAAGTGCATGCTACACACGGGACCTCGGTTTACTGTCTCATCCGAATGCCTAGCGTCCAAATCACTACTCAAGGTGAAGTGGAGAGGGGAAAAATACTGGTGAGTGTGGGTTTCGAACCAGTGCACTCATACTCTCTCGCTTCCTAGGCGGACGCGTTAAGACTGGGTCAACACTTCACTGTCGGTATTCTCAACATTGTCTGGGAAGACATGTGGGAATCACGATAATTCAAAACGCAGCATAAGATATAATGATAAGAATTAAGATGTTGACGTGTATTGATCAGAATTTTTTTTTTTAATGGGAACGACTTCCCCCCCCCCCCCTTTTTTTTTTCGTTTCTTTAAAAAAATTTTCTGTTCACACCCCTTTCAACAGGAATTCTTTTTTTCGTCAAAGATTAACACCAACGTGTTTGTAGATATATCTAGTGAGCTTGAATTTAGGCCACTACTCTTTGAAAGAGAGCACAAAAGAAGTCGAGGTATTTTCACATCGGTGTAAATATATGAGACGAGAAAAAACTGGTTCGCAGGGGTGTGGGTGCGTAGGAAAGACTTTGATAAACGCGGTTGAAAAACAAAAAGAAAAAAAAAAAAGAAAGAAAAAACAAAAACAAAACAAAACACACATACAAAAATCCACCTTTATGTTTTTCATCCTGTGTATATTTTGTAACTGTCTTTCCAGTATTTATTCTGTAATTGACTTTCATCATCACATATTTTAAAAACAAATCTCAACACATTTCTGTTTAAGCAGTCTCTACATTGTTAATTAAGGCACTTATTCCACATCGATTTCTTCCACGCATGTTTGTGTCTGCGTGTGTGTGTCTGTATGTATGCATATATGTATGTATGTGTGTGCGTGCGTGCGTGCATTAGTGTGTGTGTGTGTGTGTGTGTGTGTGTGTGTGTGTGTGCTTGTAGTTGTATGCTTTGTGTCTGATTGACGAGCTATTGTGAAGCGCTTTGAGAAGTTTGAAACTGCTATAATAAATGCACTTTCGTATATGTAATTTTGCATGTTTTTTTGTTTTTGTTTTTTGGGCAGGTTGAATGTGGACTGTGTTCGGACTTGGCTGAAAGACGAAGGATAAAAATCATCAGTCGTGTGACGTAATTGGACGTGTGACGTATGCATGACAGCTGTGTGTACACAAGAGACTGACGTCACGCTGGATGACTCATCTTGACACCTTCATATCAGTCAACGACCCGGATGCCATGACGTCATGAATAATCGTGTAGTAAGTTATCAAAGTGCGAATTATGGATTATCATACTTGCATTTTTAGCGCATGCTGGACTTACCATTAATGTTGTTGTTGTTATTGAATTTGCTTTCCAAGAATCTGTGATAACGATTGTTTGTTATGAGATTTGTTGATGTTCTTATTATAAGGTTGTGTCTCTAATACTACGTTATGTGGGCTAACTTGGGAGTATTACATGAACGAAATTCTGAAAATCATTGCCATTGTGTGGTTGTATCATCACACACGTGTTAAACACCTCTGTCTCTCTCTGTCTGTCTCTGTCTGTCTGTCTCTCTCTCACTCACGTACACAATCAACTCCCTCACCCTCTATCTGTCTTTTTCGTACATTCCATTCGTTGGCTGATTTTTTTTGTTTTGTTGGTATTATCATTATTATTTGTGTGTGTGTGTGTGTGTGTGTGTGTGTGTGTGTTTGAAGGTGTATGTGTATAAGTGTTTGTTGCCAAGGCTCGTTATATTTCCTTATATTATTTCAATAGTTCCAAGGATCAGGGAGTGTTCGCGCGTGCATGCGTGCGTCCATGCGTGTCACTGTCTGCGTGCGTGTTTCGCCAGAGAGAAAGAGTGTCAGTGAGAGAGAGAGAGAGAGAGAGAGAGAGAGAGAGAGGGCGCAGAGGAAGGGGGTGCGGGGGTTGGGGGAGGGGGGAGGTGGGGGGTAAGAGGAAGAAGAAAACAAACAACAATGACAGAGAAGAAAACGCACAACAGCAACAAAAACAGAAAAAGAATGCCGTTAACTATTGATGCGGAAAGAAAAAACTGAGTCAGAAAATAACGATCGTGCCGTTCATTTCAGGCGACGTGTCGTTGCTATTATGATGAAATATCAAAAAGAAGAAGAAGAAGAAGAAAAAAAGGAATAAGAAAGTAAATGGGAAGAGGTTGGGGAGGTTAAGATCGATATGCAATTGTCATATGACGAAACTTAAAAAAAAAAAAAAAGAATTTCTAAAGAAGACTCTTTATAATTAGAGGGTAAAATGTGAAGATGGTGGTGAGGGAGACAAACAAACAGACAGACAAACGGACAGACAGGCAGACAAGACTGAAGGGGATGGGATCAATGCAAGACAGACGACGGACGGACAGACGGACGGACAGACAGACAGACAGACAAAGACTGAAGGGGATCAGTGTAGAAGCGCACCGAGTTGCATCATAAAGCCGGAAACGGTATCGATTTCTGACCTTCAGCCGTTGTTCCGATCTACAAAGGAACCTGCTTTTTTCACCACGTCAGAAAAAAAGACAAGGAGACGAGAAAGAATGGAGTGGTGTGGGGGGTCAGTGTGTGGGTGCGTGTGAAGGGAGGTGGGGGTGAGTCGGTGGGTAATCAGAGGAGAGGGAAAGAGAGGGAGTTAGAGAGACAGACGGACAGACAGGCAGAGAGACATAGAGAGGGGTGGTGGGGAGAGAAAGGGAGAGAGAGAGAGAGAGAGGGAGAGAGAGAGAGAGAGAGAGAGAGAGAGAGAGAGAGAGAGATTTTATTATCCATTTAGCTGTGTGCGTGTGTGTGTGTGTGTGTGTGTGTGTGTGTGTGTGTGAGAGAGAGAGAGAGAGAGAGAGAGAGAGAGAGAGAGAGACATACATACAGACAGACAGACAGACTACACAGGCACATTGGCACACAGACACACAGAATTGGAACTGGAATGTTTTGAGGGGGCGGGGGGTTAAAAGGGTAAACTAAAAGCCCTCACAAAAAAGCGTGAAAAACAGAAGAAAAGAAGAAGTGGAAAGAAGAAGAAGGACGGATGTGAGAGAGATAGAGAAGCCGAAAAACAACAACAACAACAACAAACATTGAAGATTGTATTGATTAGGCTACAGACCTTATCAACAGAAGTTGACTTGGCACACTCATGTGTCCATAAATAAATAAGATTTCATAACATAGACATGTCTTACCAACCCCTTTTGAAAGAGAGAGAGAGAGAGATGGTAGGCGTAGGGGGGTGGGGGTGTGGGGTGGGGGCGGACTGAGAGAGGGTAAAGGAATGATTTTTTCAGTTCATATTTATTAAAAAAAATAAAAAATAAAAAAAGAAAGGAGAAAAGGCGCAACAAAAGCCAGTTTTGGCTCCTGCAGTATTCCAATCCAGATCCAGAGACAGAGACAGACAGTGGCTGTTCAAAGTCTGAAAACAGAACTGGAAAGCACTACTCTAAAAGTACACGGGCATTTCGGTCAACTCGGAACAGCTGAGTGTAACTTGCTCATTCACCCCCACCCCATACCCTCCCTCCCCCAAATGATCAGCATACTTGGTGTCGAGAATAACAAGTCTGACCGGATTGAGTAACTTGTGAAGAAAACAGGATCTCAGTTCATGTCCCCGTATTGTGTTTACTAAAATCATTCCGATTGACCTCAGGTTCAGTAATTTTTTCAGTCCACAAACTTTCGTGGAACTTCATCCGTGTAGGGAGGAAGGTGGCGGAATGGTTAAGACGCTTTTGTGCCAGTACAGTGCTCGTGAGGGTTTGGGTTCGAATCCACGGTCTCGCCCTTTCTCCCAAGTTTAGAAAAATCAAACGGTTCGTTTTTTTTTGATTCCGCAGGGACGAAAAACCGAGACCTTGTGTTGCAGAACCGACTTGGCACACTGGAAATACAGCCTTCAACAACAAAAAGGGTTGTCTTGTGGCAAAATTCTGTAGAAGAAATTCACTCTGATTGGTACACAAATACACGTGCATGCACTCAAGGCCTGACCAGCACATTGGGTTACGCTGCTTGTCAGGCATTCGCCCAGTAGACGTAGTGTAACGTGATGGATTTGTCCGAACTCAGTGACTTCTTCTTTGAGAAACTGAGGCTGAAACGTCCATGTTTTCTTGAGATATCAGTATCACACTATTAGTTTTCGCCCTGTCTTCCTCTCCAGTTGTGAAGAATTCTCGAATTACTTTCAGCGTCTCTCTCTGTCTCTGTCTGTCTGTCTGTCTGTCTGTATTGTGTCTGTCTGTCTCCTCTCTCTCTCTCTCTGTCTCTGTCTGTGTCTCTCTCTGTCTGTCTGTCTCTGTCTTCTGTTTTTGTCTCTCTCTCCTACTTTCTCTGTATTAGGGTTTATCTATTTTTCTTTGACATTAATGGTCCATGTAATTATGAACCCCCATCAGACTGAGGCTTTTCTGTTGATTACATTAAATACTTTCAGCGTCTCTCTCTCTCTCTTTCTCTGTCTCTGTCTGTCTGTCTGCCTGTCTGTCTTCTCCTTTCTCTCTCTTCCTCTGTCTTTCCATCTTTCCCTCCCCACCCTCTCTATCTCTCTCACATACACTTCCACCATGCCACCACTTTCTCCCCCCCCCACCCCCCAACCCGCTCCATCTTCCAGAGATAGATACACACACGCACTCACGTACACGCGGGCGCATACACACACACACACACACACAGAGAGAGAGAGAGAGAGAGAGAGAGAGAGAGTCAAAACACTTTGAACAACGAAAGTCAGCCGTTGAGCCATGGAGTCTCAGCTGATGCCAAGTACCAGTCCAGATGGACAATGAGTGAGGAAGAGAGGCAGTGTGTGTGTGGGAGGGGTGGGGATCCAGGGGGGGGAGGAGGGTGTGTGTGTGGGGGGGTGGGTGGGTGGGTGGGATACAGGGACTACGTGCTTCTTCAACACACACACACTCAGAACGTTCTGACCAGATTAATTCTTTTCAGTCTTTACTGAGTCAATACGTGGGTAGGTTTTATAACCAGTCTGAAAACAACAGAATAATCAGGTGAACG
>NC_134908.1:3914844-3919844 GCF_041734735.1 Babylonia areolata
TGCTTTTTCCCTTCTCTACATATGTTGCATCCATCATAATTATGCCTTGTATTGTTTAGTACTGTGTCGTGTTGGCCCTGTCCAGGGCGAGGACTTGGAGAAAAACAACAACAACAAGAAGAAGAAGAGACTCACTTGTGATAAATTAGGTCCCCTAGCATTAATTACAGAGTAATTTCCCTTTTTTGCTATCTGCACCAAAACGTTTGCAAAATAAATAAAAATTCCATGCTTAGCGAAAGAAGTTCCTGTTTGAACAAAAAATGATAATAACGACTGCTCTTGTTGTTGTGTCAGAATGTGAGATCAAAGTGCCAAGTTTAGAGAATACAAAAAAATATCAATATAACAGTAAATTCAGTTTGCATATAATTAGGCTTCTATTTTTATTTTTTGTGCCCATCCCAGAGGTGCAATATTGTTTTAAACAAGATGACTGGAAAGAACTGAATTTTTCCTTTTTTTATGCCTAATTTGGTGTCAACTGACAAAGTATTTGCAGAGAAAATGTCAGTGTTAAAGTTTACCACGGACACACACACACACACACACACACACACAGACAACCGAACACCGGGTTAAAACACAGACTCACTTTGTTTACACAAGTGAGTCAAAAAGCGCATCAGCTTAGGAAGTGAAGAGTTTTGTCTAGTCTCTCTTTCTCCTTCTCCTTCTCTCTCTCTCTTCCTTTCTTTCTATCTCTATCTCTTGTCTCTGTTTTTTTCTCTCTCTCCGCTTCTCCCTCTTTCTCTTTCTTTTTCTGTCTATCTGCCTGTCTGTCTTTCTCTCTCCCTCCCTCTCCTCTCCCTGTGTCTCTGTCTCTCTCTGTTTCTCTCTCTCCGCCTCTCTCTCTTTCTTTGTCTGTCTATCTCTGTCTCTGTTTCTCTCTCTCTCTCCGCTTCTCCCTATTTCTTTCTTTTTCTGTCTGTCTGTCTGCCTGTCTCTCTCCCCTCTCTTTGTGGGCCAAAGACAACACCATGCGGGAGGGTCATTTTGTTCAAAGACTTTCCGCGGCTTGAAAACGCTGGATTAAACCTTTGGTGTGCACGCCTATAAAAAATAAAATTGAAAACCCTCTTTATATGGCTCTTGAATTCTTGTTCTCAGGTTGACTTCAGTCAACTCCAACAACATTCTTGCGTGCCGGGAGCTTTTGAGCTTTTAAGTTCAGTTAGTTCAGTCTAGTTACTCAAGGAGGCGATACTGGGTTCGGACAAATCCATATACGCTACACAACATCTGCCTGAGCAGATGCCTGACCAGCAGCGTAACCCTACGCGCTTACTCAGGTCTTGAGGAGAGAGAGAAAAAATATGTAGATCGATAGATAAATATATGAATAGATAAATAAATAGATAATAATAATAATAATTCTAATAATACTAATAATACTAATAAATAAATGAATGAATGAATAAATACGTAAATAAATAAGTAAATAGATAGATAATGAATAAATGAAAAATAAATAATCAAATGAGCTTTTAAGTGCATAGTCCTTATTGTCTCGCCCCGCTGTTCAAACAGCAGCCATACTCCGTTTTCGGGAGGAACTAGAGCACAGGAGGGTGAGGGGGTGGGGGTGGGGGTCAGTGGGGCAGGCATGCTCCAAACTGTGTCCGAGATTCATCAAAGACTGGCTTCTTTAAATTCAGTACGTCTGTTTTGGGTCTTCTGCGAAGGTGTGCCACAGAAACAGGGATCGAGGGCCACAGGCATATTATGCCCGGGCTAAGCTACAGCTCTGTGGATTAAGGCACTAGAACGTCCACACACATATGTTGACCAAGAGACTTGAGAAATCCCAGTCTCACCCGAAGCTTGGCGTTTCGGATATTCAGTCTTTGGATCTCGTAGAGCGTCAGAGTGCTGTGTCCATGGGAAAGGCACTTTACTCCGGTTTTCCTCACTCCAGCCAGGTGTAAATGCGTACCTGACTTTGGTTTGGAAATGTTTAACCGGCGGAAGGAGAGGCGGAATGGGCCCCCGCGTAACTAAAAATGCCCAGCCCTATATACGTATCGCTACATACGCGAGAGTGCACGCATGCACATACACTGACTAAGACCAACTCGCACGCATGGGCACTAACGACGGAACGCACTCACACGCTCACATGCCTGCCTGCACACATGCACGCACAAACACATAGAATAGAATAGAATATGTCTTTATTACCAAGTTTACCGGGGTCACAAGGAGTGGGGGGGTGGGGGTGGGGGGGTAGCGTGAGTACATAACAAGGTACGAACATAAATCGAAAATCATACGCAAACACAGATACAGTAGAAAATAGGATACATACAAATGTATATCGAAATAAAAACTTGTGCATACTCACACATGCACGCACTGCATACACACACACACTCATGCACGCACACACACACACACACACACGTTTGAACAGAAGCCGCATATTACATGTGGATGGGGCTGACCCGCATTTTCGCCGCTTGCTCTCTGTCACTCTCTCTGTCTCACACACACACACACACACACGGTGTGCGAGCACACACACACACGCGTGCGCACGCACACACCTGACACACCGGCAAAGAGAGAGAGAGAGAGAGAGAGAGAGATTTTCACCAACAGAGAGATTTACACCAACAGAGAGAGAGGTTTACACTGACCAAGTGTGTGATAGAGATTTACACCAAGAAACACGAGAACCCTATTACCAGGCAAACCATCTGATAAACACCAGCAAAAAACAAGAGGGAGCAAGAAAAAAACCCACAAAAAAACCCCAACAAAAAACAAAAGCAAGTTGGGATCGACTGTCAAGCCCTTCATGCACAGTGCCAATCCGATAGCCCCCACCAGTAATCGCTTTTTGGGGCGCCGCACAGTGCTTGTGACGTCAATTGTCGCTTCCGACCACACCGCCGGCTTAATCTCGCAGAGCCCGGGCACAAACCTCCCGACTTTTTGTGTGTGTGACGTCAGAGGCAGTTGCGCGCGCCGTTCATTGCCTGTAGCCTGGCGGAAGTAGGTGGGATTGTGGGTATTGTTTGGCGGATATAGATTTCCGATGGACGGATTTGGCCAGGACTGCTGTGGTTGTTTTTTTGGGGGTTTTTTTTGTTTTTTTTTGTTTTGTTGATTACAGTTTCCCCCCCCCCTTTTCTTAAATGAGTGGCTTGAACTAATGGGGGACATGCTCTCTGTCTGTCTGTCTGTGTCTCTGTATCTGTCTGCCTCAGTCTCTGTCTCTGCCTCTGTCTGTCTGTCTGTCTCTCCCTCTCCTAGCACACTGTCTGTCTTTTTCGCGAGCGCGCACCAATGTGTCTGGAAGACTGCCGGTGTGTTTGTGGTCATGTCTAATCCAGTCCAAATCTGTACTAAGAGGAAACGAAAAAGCGTATACATATCTACATCATTCCTCCTCCCCCCGGCTGCCCCCCCCCCCCGCCCCCCTGTCCCCGCCCGTTGCATTTATTTGATTAAACATGAAAATTAATGTGTGTAATGATGTGTGGGCGCTTGTGTATGTGTATGGTGTATGTGTGTGTGGTCAGCTCAAGTCTAGTCAACACCATCTTTATCAGTTTATGAGGGTATAAGAAAAAGTTGATATAGTATTATCCCCACCCCCCCCTTCTTTTTTAAGATGAGAAATATAACGTGAAAATTAAGTATTACAATCAGTATTGTTCGCATGTATATGAGTAAGAGTGTGTGTGTGTGTGTGTGTGTGTGTGTGTGTGTCCACACTCACGGTTGCTTGTGGCGAGCAACGCTGGCTTGTCCCAATTTAGTCATCAATATTTACTTACACTGCCGAATCACCTTTGAGGTAAACAGGCCTACTTTTTTTTTCGGACTACTTTTTTTCTGATTCAAAGTCGTGACAAAAAGCCACATTGGTGAAAAATGCACACAGACACACATTGTATTATGGTTGACATTGAACCACACAGTTTACTCTAAGACGTGCACACATATGATTATCTCTTGGTTTCTCTCTTTCTCCCCCCACCTCCCTCCCTCTCTCTCAGTTTATCTTTGTCCTTCCGCCCCCCTCTCACTCTTTCACTCTGTGTGTGTGTGTGTGTGTGTGTGTGTGTGTGTGTGAGTCTTGAGCCGCTTGTGTAATGATTGTGTGTGTGTGTGTGTGTGTGTGTGTGTGTGTGTGTGCGTGCGTGCGTTCGTGCGTTTGTGAAAGACCCCCTTCGTATGTGTATGTGTGTCTGTTTGTCTGTCTGTCGCTCCACCCTGTGTGTGTGTGTGTGTGTGTGTGTGTGTGTGTGTGTGTGTGTGTGTGTGTGTCCGCCCTCTCTCTCTTTGTATGTGTGTATCACTGCGTGTGTGTGCATGTGTGTGTGTGTGTGCATGCGCGCGCCTGTGTACATGTGTATGTGCGTGTGTGTGTGCATGTGTGTGTGTGTGTTTGTGTGTGTGTGTGTGCGCGCGCGTGCGTGTGTGTGTATGTGAATGTGTGAGAAAGCTGCACACACAGACACGGCACATTGTATTACGGCTGACCACGAAGTTTACCTGCAGACGTGTACACACACACACACACACACACACACACACACACACACACACGTCTCATATCACCCCCCCCCCCAACCCCACGCCCCGCCTCCTCCACACCCCACTCCGCTCTTTCCTTGCTGTGACGTAGGCCACACGTCACTGATAGGCAAACAGGTGATTGACGTGAGTACGTTTAGCGCTTGTCATCAGCATCGGGAGAGAGAGAGAGAATGTTTGACCGCGGAAAACAGCCAATTAACAAAAAAAAAAAAAAAAAAGAAAAAAAAGAGAAAAAACAAACAAAAACAAACCCGGAACGAGGGAATGAGAGCGTCACTTACGACACTGAGCAAACACATGAAGAGAAAGAGAGAGGGGCAGAGAGAAAGAGAGAGAAAGAGACACACACAAACACACACACACACCGTCACGCGCGCGCGAGCGCGCACACGCATACACACACACACACACACACACAGATGGAGAGCCGGAGAGGAGATATAGAAAGA